>NW_027279277.1:0-15000 GCF_046629955.1 Centroberyx affinis | reverse complement strand
TGATGCTTCTCTCCTCATCTCATTTCTTTTCCCAGCACTTCTCCACCATACATGATCATTCAAGGGTCCCAACTATATTTTGGTCCATCTATTGTCAGGGTGCTGTGACCTCTGACTCTTGACCTCCTTGCTGTTGGCTGCTTATAATCAGTGTTGGGTGATAATATGATTTACATTACAGTTACTAATCCCAGAAACGCTCCATTCCTGCGTTACTTAAACCTGAAACCACTTCATCCTTTTCTTTTCTCTCCTTTGAATTTTTTTTTCCTCATCTGTATCTTAAGGACTTGCAGCAGGTTTATGTCGACTATTAGCTAAAAAAAAAAAAAAACAAAAGCTGGAGGGTGAGGGAGAGACGCAGACTTTCAGCAGCTGGAAGTTTTCCCATTTTACTTTGAATTGATCTCAGTCAAGGATGCAAAGATCATTCTGGTCGGCTGTAAACTTTGTGTGGCAGCAAAACTCTTTCCACGTCAAAAAAACACAACATTCGATTTATCAAAGCATCTGATACGCAACACAGCGATGAGAAACTCGGGGGGGGTGGGGGGGAACAAGGAGCCACTACCGCCAGTGAGTGGAACTAATTAACTAACTACTGCTCCTGTTGAGGAATTAGTAAAGTAATGCGATTTATGAATACTAAGTAAAAGAGTAATTGATTACATTTTCAGAGTATTTTTGCCCAACACTGATGTTGGTGATCCAGGACTTTAGGCCATCTCTCGCGGTCTCTGCAAATCGCTCTGGATAAGAGAGTCAGTGAAACGACTAAAATACAAACGTAAAGATGTAAAGATGTAAATGGGATCTTGGACAGTTCAGCCTGTACTTTTGTACTTAAAATAAATCCCCTTTCATCAGAGACAAACCCTGAATCTGTCGCCACTGACAGGATGGAAGGCTAATTAGTGTCAGTACTGAGGATGACTGTATGAATACATGAGTATATTTCAGGCTCATGATTGGCACTACAATGGAAACAAGCCTTTTTTCCCCCCTCCTTGATATATCTTGGTAAAGTTGGAGCCTGTTTTCTCCCTTCAGCTCCGTTCCTGCTTCACATTCAGCAAGCTTCACATAGCTTAGTGCGCCTCACCAAAAATATAACTGTGCGTAGGACGATCGCAAGAACTGTGATCGGCCCGCTCCGTTTTTCCCCCTGCCTGGATTGTATTTATTGCGTATTGTAGTTCTTATATTTTGTACTGTATTGAGCAAAAACAGGACAGTTACAGTTACTACATTTCAAGATATAACTTGTAAGCCGAATTCTGAGGAGAGTAGTGTGGGAGAAAAACCTTCAGCTGGGCCAGATGTCCTCAGGTCCTCAGCCACAGTTCTCAAATACTGTCATCCAATAATTCAAACAAGTGCAGTAGAGTTCAATATGATAAAAGTTTACTGAAAAATCAACACAGATACAAGTAATCTGAGTTGGACCATGGTGCAACTGATTTGGTTTTTGTTGTTCATCCTTTTATATTCTTTAATACGCTCCACCTTTTGTGGAGCTTAATAACAGGTACCTCCTTCCATAATTCCCCTAACTTTCCTTCACCTTAATACACCATTATTTTTAATTGCTACTTCTGCTTTTTCCATAAATAATGGTGTCGACGTGACCTCAAATACTGATAAAAAATAATGGTGTCTACATGACTTCAAACATCTTAATAAAAAAGCTTTAATCTAGAAATATGTACACAATCCTTTCAATAAATCAATATATTCTCATTATGAACACTGACATCATATGCTTGCTATAATCATCAACATCCCTGTATACTGGATATCATACTAATTAAACATTCATGCAGGCCTTCACGGGCCTTCAGGTGAGTCAAAATCTCCCACAGTAGGCAACAGAAATATATGGTCAATCTGTCCTTTCATTGTCCCATACCAAAATGCTCATACAATTTCACTCATATTTCAAGTACACTCAGCAATGCAATCACTGACTGACCCAAGGGTGGAACTACATCACCGGTGGGGGACGACATGTTTACTATCTGCTTGTTCTGTTGTAGTTCTCCATCGCTAAAGTCTTTTCTTAAAGCTTCTACACCCAAAAATAACAAATTGAAGATGAAGCAGACTTGACAGCTGCATGACTGAGACTCTCTCTCCCTTCTGTCCACAAATACCGCTGATGTGTCCTTGATGTGTCCACTTAAAGGGACAATAATTCAGGGTTTTCTTCCCCACAGCACAAGATGGCCGTAATCCGCGTGGGTTGATTCTTGATCGATAGCAATGACTCAGTGATTACTTGGCCAACTGCTGAGATTTCTTGCTGAGATAACTGGAATCCATCCGTCAGGCCAGCTTGCAGCACTTGAACCGGAAAGCCTCCACTCGTTTGAATTCGAGGAGCTGCTGCTGTCAGCCAATCAAGAGTCCAGTATCGTGACGACTTAGGGGACGGACATACCCCGATCCGTCAGAAAACAGTCTGAACCTTTGACAGATGGATTCCTGTCAGTTGGGTTGTTTTGGGACGTAAGAAGAAAACGTGGATGCCAAGATCCTATCCTAGCTGCGATATTTCAAAGAAAACAGAAAGAAACAGACTCGTTCCTGTGAGTTCATGGCATTAACTTGCCGAGACCCGACCTGGCAACGCTTCAGTCATCCCAACGTTACGCCAGGCTTTCTCCGTTTCATCTTCTTGTCTTCCGTAACGCTTTGATGAGGAGTCGTACAACAGGATGGTGTCACCGCGTTAATTAGCGCCTCCGCCAAGGTCTCGGTGTTCGCCGTCATTTTCCCAAAAGAAACCAAGAAACGCCTCCGGTTCTGTCCAGACAATGGGCGCATTCTCATTGAAAATGAATTGTCAATTACATAAACGGACAGACACAAGAGACCTACATTTATTTGCGAATCATTATAAACGATGTTATTCTTATCCTGAGCCGGAGAAGATTTGAAAACGAAATCATGAAAACTGAAAACCGCACCAGAGATTTCTTCGTGTTTGCAGATATCGGTTGTCGAGTCTCCAGTCGGTCTAATGAAATCTGAGGGTCATTCAGTGAATTCAGTTGGAGGGTGAATTGTCCCTTTAGAGCAAGCTTCTTTTTTACCTTTGTGTACACATGTGTTCGCTCTCTGTGTTTTACACTCTGATCACACTCTGTATTCGCTGCCAAACCTTTTCATGTGCAAAACAGACTCTCTCCCAGGCAATTACACTTCTATTTAAATCTATTCTATTCTGCTCCCTACCTGCTCTAAAGCAAAGCCAATTAAGACTGCAATGATGACATGAAGTTCCCAGCGGCTCCACACACTCTCAACACACACTGGTACACAACAAAACATGTTAATACAGGCGTACAGGCGCTGATAATAAACAACGATTTTCCTTTTTCAGCTTGTTTCAATTATCAGAGGAGACCGAGAGGCTGCAAACTATTCAGTATTTCACAAGCAAAAAGCAAAAAATAGAGAAAAAAACAAATATAGACATGATAAGAAATTGGTATAGTAGAATTTTTTTTTCCCCCATCTCATAAATCATCTCACTCCAAAATGATCTCAGGAGCCCCTGGGTGGTCCCGACCCCCAGGTTGAGAACCATTGCATTAAAAGTATGTGTTATCAAACTGATGTAATTTATAAGGATAGGGTCTCTTAAGTATGGAAGAGCATATTCATGCAATTTATTTAGGCTGTTTTCCTGTGATAACAAGTTAATTTTATGTTTTCTCCAGATAAAGTTATTTATGTCATTATCTCGAGATAACAGTTTGTTTTCCCAAGATAATGATGTCATTTTCTCATTATTTCAAGATACAAAGTAACGCACATAGAGTAATTATCTCCTTATTTCGAGGAAACAAAACTTAAAAAAAAAAAATGTATATTGTTCCTTGAGATTTCCAACTTGACATGACAACATGCTGACTGACTGAAGATACCCTAAACGTCAACATTTGGGTTTTGAATAATATGCTTTCCTTTAGGATGTTAGTTCCAAGCAGAAAATGATCTCTTTATCTATCTATCTTTAGCTTGAGAAAACAATTTTTTTATTCTTATCCCGAAATAATGAGAAAATTAGCTCTTTATAATCTCAGATCTCAGGAAAACAAAATGTTTTCTCAAGATAATGACATAAATACCTTGATATCTCGAGAAAACAGAAAGTTAAGTTGTTATCACTGGAAAACGGTGTAAATAAAACATGAATTTATGTCCTCAATAGGCTTCCATAGGTAAGGCGAAAGAAAGCATAAAGTAATGTATTTTTTGTTTTTTGTTTTTTTAACACAGGCAATAGTTTACCCTACTTTTTACTTACCATCTCATCACTGCATATGATTGCACACAGAAACACACACACACACACACACACACACACACACACACACTGGAGAACACATTAAAGACATCCTGTACTCATCATAATTGCATGTGAATCGATTTCCTTCGGGAAGCGGAGTGTATAAGTCATGCGGTGATTACGGCCCTGTGACTCATGGACTAACGTATGGCACCGACTGGACCGCCCGGTTTCCACGGAGACGAGGGTCGTGACGGCGCGTCAGGAGTGCGCGCTGTTACCATGGGCGATGGAGAAGCCCAGCGTGTACCTGGCTGGAAATCCATTTTCAATTGAAAGATAAGCGAGTGGGAGAGAGAGAGAAGATAGAGAGAGAGAGAGAGAGAGAGAGTTTTAACATTTACCTGCAGCCATCAAAAACATTTCTCATCCTCCATCTCTTCAGCATCAGCCGCTGCAGCCCAGTCTGTCTCAAAGATAGTAGATTGGGGGTTATATTGATCTATCAGACCGATATCTGCCTTTTATTAAATATCAGGTATCGGCAAGGCTGGAGGTAACTAATTACATTTACTCTAATTGAACTCTGTCCTCTCTCCTTTTAGAATCACATGGAAAAGATCACAGCTAACAACGTTCTCTGTTCTAAAGAGGAACTCAGGAACTTTTACTCTGAGGACATTTTAAATCAGACACGTTTTACTTTTGCTGGAGAAGATTTTTACACCAGTACTTTTAATTCTACTTCAGTAAAATATCAACAAAGTAACAGAACTTAAGTATCACCACTAACCTGAGGGGTCCAAGGATAATTAGCATAAAAACAAGGTTGAGTTAAAAATGAACTATAGCTTGAAACAAATGCTTAGAAACAAATTATTAAAGGTCCCATATGGTGTAAAGCAGGACTCCCCTTGCCTCTGTGATGATAAAGACTAACAAAGCAGTTGAGCGGTTGTCATTGTTTAATACCGGAGAGTTTTCCCTACCTGTAGCCGCCGGGCCGCGGCGTCTCACGTTTCACTCTGGAAACGGTTAGCCGGAACAGAGGGGTCGTTAATATTAATGAGCCTTAAAGACACGGCGACAGAAACAGCCTGTTCTTGGTAAGGCTCAGAGAGATGCTGGAAAATGAACATGGAGAAATGGATTGAGAGTGTTTTTGGTTCATGACACCACACACACAGCTTTGAATGGACAGAAAGACACAAAATAAAACGCTGGACAGTGGAGGATATGGGACCTTTAAACAAATTATTACCTGCAGGACAAAGTTTCTATCACTGCAAGGATTCATTTGACTTGTACTGTCCAGTGATTATTTAGTTGAAAAACAGACTGGACTAGACTGAGAAATATCTGGAAAAAATGAAACACATTATTGACACTCTTCAGCACTTCTTTCTGTCAAAAAGGACACCTTGGTCATTTAAAATAGTGCAATCTTACAGCCAATTTCAATGTGTCAATCAGAGTTAAACAGACAATAAAAGGCACCGAGGGTGGCCAATCAGTGTGAAAGAGTGGAATTGTGTGAATGTGAAGCAGGGAGCAGCTGAAAGTTTGCCCACTCTGTTGATTTTAACTAGATAAAAAACAGTTAAAAAATCTGTCTCATTTTGTCTCACGCCACCTGCTGAGGCATCCCGGCACATAAAATAGCATCTTTCCCCTTTAAATCCTCGACTTTGAAATCATTTTTTTCTTTCACCTCCAGTAGAGCCAGAGGAAACTGATATCATTAGATGAGACAGCTAGTTGACAGAGAAATGAATCGGCCTTTTATCAAGACATTACAGCATAGTCAAGGGAATAGACTATTAGCTAACCGAACATCAGAGTGACGGTAATAAAAGTGTTAAGACAAATGAGAGCAATGTTAAACTCCTATCAGCCACCGGAGGACGATTCAGGAATATTCAGCTTTGTTTGCATCTCATTTGCTCACATTTAAATGTTTCAGAGTAGATGTTTTAAATGAAATGAAGACTCCCAAGGATGCACTTGATATCAAATACATCCTGCTGGCTAACAGAAAGATGTGAATAATGAGAAGAGACGGTGAGGCTCAGTTTAAGAAAAAGGCATAACAAATTTGAATATATTATTATACAACAGGTAGTTCCGACCAAGCAATCTGATTGGTCAACTAGACATTTAGAACGTGATCAAATCAGCATGACAGCACACCTAGCCGTGCTCATCACTAAAAAGATTACTCCGCCATATATTATTATACAATATATTTAAATATAACCCCCTTTCAGCCTTGTTACTAGACGCTCTGGCATCCTCCATCAGCTGTGCCGGTGAGTCGGTGACACGGCGCTACTAGCTTAAAAATACATGTGAAGTTCGCGGACGTAGTAGCTAAATCTGTCCATGGAAAAATTATATTTTTCAGCAGATATCTTAGTTACAACCAGATTGAGCTAGCAAGGCAGTTTTGTGTTTATATGTGTGGTATTTATTCAGTTTGGGAAATCCCACGATCTCTAGAAAGCATTAGCTCAAGTTGGCTGGCTGACTCAACAGGGACTAGAAATCGTCTCTGTTGCAGGTCGTTACTAAGGCTCCGCCTACTTGCTGGAGTAGTAAACTAGGTTCCATTACATACTGACGTGACTGATTGTTTTCCAGTTATTAGTCTGACCCCATGTATTTCCAGGGAAACGGAGATAACACTAGCAAAAATTGCCCCACAATATGAATACATTTTGATTATATCTTTTATTTTGTTGGTAACCGTTGTATAATCGCAATATTACACTCGAGGGTGTGCTTTACCGTCATTTTTGGCACTTCAGTGATGCGGTCAGGACTGAGGCGCTTGAGCCGAATATTACCCTCTCGTGTAACATTGCTTAATTTAAGCTTAAGCTAAAAAAAAACAATTTCAGTCAGAAGCACTTTTGTCATGAAGATTAAACCATTTATTTCAATAAACGTTAATACAGTTTCTGTATATTTGGAATTAGAGCTGCGCTAGGCAAGATATTAATGTAAAACTCCAGCAGTTTTTAGTGTTTATTGTTTATTGTGGATCCCCATTAGTCGATGCGCAAGCGACAGACTAGTTTTCCTGGGGTCCAGCAGTCTTCAAAATTATTAAAATGCACGGTCGCCAACTAAATCCTCACAATCCATATTAGAAAAGCGAGCCTCTAAACGAGCCGTTTGGACTTCCGTAACTTTGTCTACTTCAGTAAAATATCAACAAAGTAACAGTACTTAAGTATCACCACTAACCTGAGGGGTCCAAGGATAATTAGCATAAAAACAAGGTTAAAATGAGTTAACAATGAACTATAGCTTGAAACAAATGCTTAGAAACAAATTATTAAAGGTCCCATCTGGTGTAAAGCAGGACTCCCCTTGCCTCTGTGATGCTAAAGGAGTTGGATGGTCTATCTAAACATGGTGAAAGTATCAAAACGCACGGTTCACTCATTATCATTTTTGTAAGAAATAATAGACTAACAAAGTGTTTTTTTCAAAGCGGTTGAGCGGTTGTCATTGTTTATTACCAGAGAGTTTTCCCTACCTGTAGCTGCCCAGGCCGCGGCGTCTCACGTTTCACTCTCGGTTCACAAAACGGTTAGCCAATCAGAACAGAGGGGTCGTTAATATTAATGAGCCTTAAAGACACGGCGACAGAAACGGCCTGTTCTTGGTAAGGCTCAGAGAGATGCTGGAAAATAAACATGTAAAAATGGATTGAGAGTGTTTTTGGCACATGACACCACACACACAGCTTTGAATGGACCTCAAGACACAAAATAAAACACTGGAGAGTAGAGAAGCTTTAAATTGTTCAAACAGTTTACTATAAGATTCTTTGAAAGGAGTGGGAAGACTGTGCAAAGAAATCAGTGTTGCCATTATTCTGTAAGACACAGCATCATCTCCAGCAGGTCAGGAAGCGAGGGAGAGGGTTTCCAAATGAGAACCTCACATCAGATCAGAGAACGCTGCGATCTGAACGCGGTTTTAGGGTGCGAGGGTGCCGACCTCAGCGGATCAGTCTTACAGCTGAAGCTACTTGCTCTTACAGTTGGTGATGAAGGGGCTATTTGCTTATGTACAGCTCCTTTCAAGGGCTTGTTTGCACCACAACTTGATTTGCATCAATTTCTTAGTAAATAAGATGAAAACTCTGCACTCTTAGCTCAAGCAAATGAGCCGCAAATAACGTGCAAATTGCCCTCCAAATGCAATCTGCAAGCTCTGTGTGCGTATGACACCGGTAAACACAGGATACAGATAAAGATGATTTTGTCTTTGATCTCAGGAGAACTAGCCGAGTGCAGAGCAGTAGTTTATTTAACCACAGCCACAGACTGAACGAACATTATGTTGCTGGGAAATGACTAATAATTGGAGGAAGAGAGGTGGGAAGGCTGTGTGAAGATCCTGTAACACTCTGCCTTCAGGGAGCTGACTTCTCTCTGCTCTCTGTCTCTTAGAAAGTTACATAAACACACTTCAGCTACGGAAACCCGCTGACAGGGAGAACAGGCGCAAAGTTGCTGGCAAACAGATAACTTAGAGAGCTGGAAGTGTGCACGACAACAAACCATGTATGGCACAGCGATCAGTGACTGGCTCTCTCTGCAGCGTCTTTATACTGGAGCGAAGAGGAGCGGTGATGGCTTGATCCGGGAGAGAGCGGGCGAGGGAAAAGGGAAACGAACAGCCAGACAGACAAAACCAAAACACACCCACACCAGCAGACAGGTGTCACGGAGGCTGGATCGTGACATTTAAAATAATTTCAGGAAACGTATGATCATCCTGTGGAGCGATGTCAGAGGAACAGGAGGCTATCAATCACATTTCTCTCAAGGCCTGAAACAGCATTATGTCTTGCTATTACAGATAATATAGATCGAGAAAATGTTCTCGTTATCCTGGGAAAACAATGTGTTAACAAGCAAATAGTAAACATGTCGTCCCCCACCGGTGATGTAGTTCCACCCTTGGGTCAGTCAGTGATTGCTGAGTGAACTTGAAATATGAGTGAAATTGTATAAGCATTTTGGTATGGGACAATGAAAGGACAGATTGACCATATATTTCTGTTGCCTACTCTCCTCAGAATTAGGCTTATCTTGAAAGTTATATCTTGAAATGTAGTAACTGTAATTGTCCTGTTTTTGCTCAATACAGTACAAAATATAAGAACTACAATACGCAATAAATACAATCCGTACATTACACAATGTACACTACAATTCAATTTATAATACAATATACAATATAACATACAACACCAGGAGCATGAGTGTTATGAATAATATAAATGCTAAATGATAAGTGATATATGGTATTGCACAGTAGGTAAGTGGTAATATGATATAAGTAGTGAACACTGAGGCACAGTGGTAGTGCAGTGATGATGCAATAACAGACCAACAGTCCAACAACTGTACAATAACTACAGTGTCTTGTGGTTAGAGGTTTGACTCTCACTTCAACACATCAACCCAGTCTGATGTCTCCAAGTGTGTGTCTAACCCTAACCCAGACTATTATGTTACCTATGATAACTTTAACTGGATTGCTTTACCACTGAGTCCCCATTCATTGTCCCCCACATTGTATGGTAACTTTAACTGTATGACCTGCTTTACCACTGAGTTCCCATTCATTGTCCCCCACATTGTATGGTAACTTTAACCGTATGACCTGCTTTACCACTGAGTCCCCATTCATTGTCAATGTCGCCCCCTAGCGGCACAAAGTCAACATTACAGTGTGACTAACGAACAAACGGACGGACGGACAGAGACCGATCCATAGTCCCCCCTTTGGTGGGGGACAATTATCTCAAGATAATGACATAAATAACTCTATATCTCGAGAAAACAAAAAAAAACGTTACTCGTTATTACGGGAAAACAGTGTCAATAAAAGGTATGAATATACAGTATGTCCTCAATGGGCTTCCGTACTTCACACCATTGTACAGTAACTTTTACACTTTAGGCAGCTGAAGCTCTTCTCCAGAACGGCTTACAATGAGAGCAACAGTAGAAAAAGCTTCAATTCCTAGATCACCAGCCTGCACGCAACCAAATAGTAAAGCAGTCAAGGGTCAAAGCCACAGTGAGCAGACGGATCACAAAAGAAATAACCATGAGAGCCAAGACAGAGGTGGAAGGCGGAGTGTGGGAGGAAAGCTAATCACCGCAGCACAAGGCTCTTCAGTCCTGTTGTTAAAACCTCTCTGTTGCGGCTGAGCTGCAGCTTACAGCGGCCTGATTGGAGCAGTTATATCAACACTGTGGGAGTGGGCAGCGAGCTCCATCCTCTCAGGCAGCGGATTCACTTCACAGGTACGGTAGGAGTTACGAGAAAAAGAGACAAAATGAGGGAGAAGGTTCTGGATTCGATCCCATGCCAAGTAATTACAGCCTTTATTTCACCCTCTCTCCTGCAGGAGGATTTCCACAGTGGCTGCCGCTCATCTGGATTAGTGAATGAATGATTGAATGAATGAAATTTTATTGTGTCGTGCATACAACTGTATGCCCAGGCCGACCAGAATACAGTGTATACATTGTCAAACAACAGAGAAAGAAAATAAGGAAACTAAAGCATCTTTCACCTTCAGATCTTCAGACCATCATTGTATAATCACAGTAGGGCAGAACTCCTAAATCATTGAAATCAATCAAAATCAAATCATCTAAATCAAAATAAATATGAATTAAACGATCTATCTTGCCTTCTTTTCCAAGCTTTTGAGATAAAGTTAGCAAACTTAAACACATCAAAATTAAACAGCCATTCCAGTTTTTGCTCATCTGAACACCAGAATATTTCAGGGTTTCATGGAACAGTAACTCTCTTAAATAATCATAATTTGTACAGCACAAAAGAAAATGGGACTCACTTTCCTCCAGGATGATTTTGAATCGACCAACCTGAATGGCCAGAGGATTTGTGATTTCCCCAAACCTCATGACTGCTTTCTATAGGCAGATACCGGCATATTCATGCGTAAAAGTTTTGACTGGCTGTGAGTCATACTGTGAGCTTGGGTTCTGTCAGTTATGATAAGGTCACTTCATAAATGCCAAATGGCCTCCACTTTCCCTCGCTGCCTCCTCTCCTCCACTAGATCCCCCCCCCCCCTTCGGTGGTAGCTGGAGAGGAGAGGAGGAGCTTTGACCTCTGACCTCCCTGTGGAATAGAATAGAACAGAGAATAGAATAAACTTTATTGTCTAGCCGAGGCAGGAAAATTGTCCTTGGTCTCACCCAGGAAAATCTAAACACAAACAAGTCCACAAGATAAAAACATCAACAAAACATCAACAAAACATCACATTAACAGAACAAAGATCTCTCAGCTGTACAACACCAGTGCGTTCATACCCACAGTGTACAGCCTACACTCCCATATTCTAGTTTACTGTAGTTTGTTGACCACATTAATTGCATTTGGGATAAAAGAACCCTTGTAGATGTTTTTCTTTGCCGGGGGTTTTCTACAGCGTCACCCTGAGGGAGCAGCTCAAACTCAGGGTGGAGGGGGCGTGTGCTAGAATGCTAGAATGCATAAAATAAATATTGTTGTTATAATGTTATAACGATTTTTATGAATGAAGACATCCATTTTGGTTGGTTATTACATAATGCACCATATTATTACATTTTCATCAAAAAAAAAGTGCAACTCCAACCTTTCTTACATATAAAATCAACATTGTCTGTGAAACTCAGTTTGTCATCTATGTGTGTTCCCAGATACTTAAAACAGTTGACAGTTTCCACAGGAAGGGGGGGGGAAGAGAAGAGAAAAGAGGATCTCCCTACAGGAATCAATAAAGTAAAATGCCTCTCCATAGGTTAAAGCCCGGGTTAAAACTCTGAAATCAGACTCTTCTTCTTACCGGAAGCTGCGTCCAGCTTTGGAGGCTTTTGTCTTATGTACCCCTTGAGCTGTTCTGCCATGCCAGTAGTTCCCCCTCACTCATGCGTGTTGATGATTCTCCTAAATTTGTTCTATTAAACTCATATTAAACTTTTAGGATCTAACACAACCGATTATTAAATGAAAATCATTTGAATGACTCCCCCTTTAATACAAAGACATTTACACTTATTGTGAGTGAAAGAATAATATTCATTTTGTCGCTTTCTTCAGTGTAGTCTGACTTGACTTAAATTCTGACAGGTTTTGTCAGTTTTACCAAGACTTCCTGAGTGTTTGGTGCTCTGGTGCCGCTGTAGATGGACTGGCTTCATTGAATTATTTGTCAGGACTTCACCGCAAAGAAAACACTGTGGCTACGGTGGATCTGTGGAAGTAAATCCATACAAAATATATTTTTCACTGGCCTCTTTTTTTCCTTTCGTCACCGGGCTTCCCCTAAACCTGAATCCGGAGTGACAGCAACTGGACCTTTTTTGAGCTATTTATCCATGTTTGCTAGCTAGTTGGTTTTAGTTGGGTTTCTTCACAGAGTAGTGTTGACACCTGCCAACCCCCTGCTAGTTGCGGCGCACATGTACCATTTTAGCAATGGGCTTATGAAATGACTTGGAATATTTTTTTTTTTTATCATTTTGGAAATAAATTGTAATCCCCAATCTTTCCACGTACCCCCTGCAAGCTGCTCCAGTACCCCTGGTTGGGAATCACTGTTTTAGAGCAGTGGTTCTCAACCTTTTTCACATCAAGGACCCTAATTTAGTCCACATTAGGGCCACGGACCCCCATTTGTCTCTCGGACCCAAATCTGAGAATATTTTTATTGTCGGATATGATTTTGTCCAGAATTCCATGACTCTCTGTACTGGTGGAGAGATAACACAGAAACTATGATCAAAATAGTCATTCTAAAATGACAAAATAATGAAGTTTAACAATTCATCAATTTGCTGGGGACCCCCCCGGGAATGCCCTCAAGGACCCCTGGTGGTCCCCGGACCCCACGTTGAGAACCACTGTTTTAGAGGATTTAATGAACTGCGCTTACTCAGCCAGTAATCAGCCCATTATGGCTGTTAGAGCTCAGGAGCTCCGTCTGGCAGTCTCTCCCCCCCCCCCCCCCCCTTTGCTCGTTCCGTCTATTCTTCAGAAGTAACATTAGTCCTCGGTGTGTCTGTCTGCCTACCGGGCTCTCTTTGTATTTCACGCACATCATAAAGCATTCATCAAGCATAATCAGAGGAGGAACCTCGTTGGCGCGGCACCTTTCTCGACACAGCTGTGAAATAAAAGGAGGAAAAAAAACAAACAGTCAGCGGTGATTAAAGGATGATTTGCGCTGCTGGATCCATTAACGCCCGCAGGCTCGTGGAGGCCAGCTAAAGGCAAATTTGAGAAACCATGCCAGACTCCCGGCAAACAAATTAAAATCCAAAATGTATTTTCCACAGGACGAAGAGAGCAAAAACAAGTTATTAGGTAAATGCGCGTTTGTTAAATTCGTTTTCAGGTTGTGGTTTTAAAGAGGATACAGTTTGTCCTCAGGCAGGGAGTTTAAGGACCCATCTGCTGACTTTGGATCAGTCACAAGAACTGGTAACACTTTATAATAACCATCATTAATAAATGGTAAATTACACTTTAGTTAATAGTTATTTTACTGTTAACAAACAATGAAATGATCATTAATAATGTTTACTAATTATTAGTAATGCTATAATTTATGTTATTTTATCATTCGTTTGTGTAATATAAAATCATTTGTTTATAAATTATATATTGTATCATAGCTGATAAGAGACGGTAAAAAGGGTAAAAAGCTATGATACAATATATAATTTATAAACAAATTATTTTATATTACACAAACGAATGATAAAATAACAAATTATAGCGTTACTAATAATTAGTAAACATTATTAATGATCATTTCATTGTTTGTTAACAGTAAAATAACTATTAACTAAAGTTTAATTAACTATCAATTTACCATTTATTAATGATGGTTATTATAAAGTGTTACCCAAGAACTTTATCTGTACATACACTACCAGTCTAAAGTTTGGACACACCTTTATTTCTGTATATTTTTTATAAAGAAATAAATATATAACATTACTCATAATCTGTTATAAAGCTTTTTTCATTTAAGTGGTAATAAAAAAGCTTTATAACAGACTGTAAGAAATAAATATATAACATTACTCATAATCTGTTATAAAGCTTTTTCATTTAAGTGGTAATGAAAAAGCTTTATAACAGATTGTAAGAAATAAATATATAACATTACTCATAATCTGTTATAAAGCTTTTTTCATTTAAGTGGTAATGAAAAAGCTTTATAACAGATTGTAAGAAATAAATATATAACATTACTCATAATCTGTTATAAAGCTTTTTTCATTTAAGTGGTAATGAAAAAGCTGTATAACAGATTGTAAGTAACGTGTTTATAATGTTATACAACATTATAACTGACTATGCATGATTATGGCTATACTTATAATGCATTATGATGGCATTATGATGTGTTATAAGTACGATTATAATGTATTATAGACACTGGCTTCATATTATCATGTATTATTTTTTCTGATTTTCTCAAAATTTTCTGCAAATGAGAGCTGAAAAGTGAGTGACTCACACACACACACCCTGCCACAAATCCAGCTATAGGGAAAGATCTGAGTCAGCGATCGTATCATCAAGCCAAGTCTCTGTGATGCAGATCAGACCAGCCTCCTCTCTCTCTCATCAGTATG
>NW_027279276.1:0-63394 GCF_046629955.1 Centroberyx affinis | reverse complement strand
CTAACCCTTAACTTAGTGACCCTTATTGTAAAGTGTTGCCATGTTTTGTTTCCGCTGATGTACTTCATCCAACTTTTGAATGGCATTAAGGTGAAATTAATGTGAAATAGGAAATTTGTTTTTTCCGATATGTCCGATGGCACATGAATGCAGGAAAAATACAGTTGATTCAGTCTTTTTTTAATCATTTCAAACGTTTACTATGAGCAGAATAATTTAATCTGTTCATGTCTTGATCGGATATAGACATATATCGCCTTTCTCATTCTTTGGCACTGCAAATGCATTTTACCATGCCAATAAAGAGCATTTTGAATTGAACTGAGGCGGACAGAGAAGGGAAAGGAGGGAAGAGAGAGAGAGAGAGAGAGAGAGAGAGAGAGAGAGAGAGAGAGAGAGAGAGAGAGAGAGAGAGAGAGAGAGAGAGAGAGAGAGAGAGAGAGAGAGAGAGAGAGAGAGAGAGAGAGAGAGAGAGAGAGAGAGAGAGAGAGAGAGAGAGAGAGAGAGAGAGAGAGAGAATGTGATCAGTATGGAGAAACAGAGGAGAGGTGAATGTCCACTGGCTGAAATCTGATACGGTTAAAAACGTTGGTGTTGTGTTACCCAGCAGGCCGAGCAAGGCACACCGCAGCCGGGGTCGGGGGTTCGAATCCCGTACTAACACTGTATGCACTCTGTATGTATGGTTCTGTGAGGAGGATTCAGCCAAATGGGGTCTGTCTGTAATGTTGTGTTAAAAACCGGTTTGGACAGGTGTGTATGTACAGTATGTATGTTTACACGCATGGGGCATGTAAAAAGCGACATGTCATACATTCTGTACTCAGTTTGTTGAGAGACATGCAAGAATCTAGGGCTGGGCGATCATTCAATATTATCGTTTATCGTCTTTCAGTGACTCATATCGTGATGATATGAAGATATTTTGATATCGTGACACATTTCTGCTGCCTAAATTGATGATGACAAGCAAATTTACTTAAAAACTCTGATAAAATGAGGTATGGTAGGAATATTATTTGAATATTTCTGTTTTGTTTAACATCACACCTAACATTACCATTCGGTTCAATGAGATTAATTAAATTAATTTAATGAATTTGATATTTAACGTGATTTTGCATACATGAACCATATCGTGATATATATTGATATAGAGAAAATCCTTATGATTATCATGATATTGATTTCAACCATATCGCCCAGCCCTACAAGAATCTGGGTGAGACAGTTATTACATCACATCACATCACATCACATTACATTACATTACAATTACATTATGTCATTTAGTACACAAAGTGATTGACAATAAGTATATTTTGTCAAACCAACCGCATCTTTCAGTCTTCATCAGCTAAGCCTGTTATTTGAGAAATGGGTAAAGAAAAAAAAGGAATATTCAACTTCACGAGAGTCGTACATGCTGCATCCATTTAGACCAGTGGTTCTCAACGTGGGGTCCGGGGACCACCAGGGGGTCCTTGAGGAGGTTCCAGGGGGTCCCCAGCAAACTGATGAATTGTTAAACTTCACCATTATTTAATTTACAAGAAGTTAACACAGTTATAGAAGGTAGAAGAATGACTTGATGTTCTGATCATAGTTTCAGTGTTATCTCTCTACCTACAATACAGATAGTCTTGGGAATTCTGGACAAAATCATATCTAACAATAAAAATATTCTCAGATTTGGGTCCGAGAGACAGAATCTCATCAAATGGGGGTCCATGGCTCTAATGTGGACTGAATTTGCGGTCCTTGGTATGAAAAAGGTTGAGAATCACTGAGTTGGACTGAAAAAGCTCAGAAAACAAGCCGACATTGCGATTTAGCCGCTGAATCAGTGAATTCACACCCTTCTCTTTCCTCCTGGGTCTGCCATCTTGGTTTAAACTCGGTCTTTATAAAAGATCCAGATTTGTTCGTGTCACCGCTCCCAGCCTCCTGCCTGCAGACGGCACTGTTCATCTGTAGAGAGTTAAAAGTTTTAAATAAACAGATTAATTCATGGTTTATCAATAAATCCTGTCGCACCAAACTATAAAGAGGCTAAGCAAGATGGAATTTAAACCTTCTTTTAAATCTCAGTTTAGTTTGTACTTTAGACCTTGATTAACTTTAACCCTATTGCCCAAAAACTGTAAACTTTAAAGCTTTCATCTGGGGTTAACTTTAACTGACAGTTGAGGTGGTTTAAAATAATTTTTAAAATCCTCGTATTGCTATTTTTTCTCATCGCCAAAACCCTTATCTTTATTTGTGTGTTTGTTGTTTTTTTTGTAAACCGATTGCCGTAATCTTAGTTTAAATTGTGAAAAATATAAGTTTAAATTGTGAAAAATGTACGTTTCAATCGTGAAAAATTAAAGTTTAAATCATTAATCTCACATTTACTAAACTAAGATCAGATTTAAGCCGTGCGGCACATTTTCAAATCTAGCTTTACTTACTTTACACCTAGTTTTACTCAACCCCGCTCATCACTTATCTTCCATTAACTTAAAGCATGTTGGTGTGACTCTGGAGGAGTTGTGTGTGTGTGTGTGTGTGTGTGTGTGTGTGTGTGTGTGTGTGTGCGTGTGTGTGTGTGTGTGTGTGAGTGGGATGAAAAGAGCTGCTCAGTCCCACAGCGCTGTGCCAGGCTCCGGTTTTGAATTGATGACGTGACATTTGAGAATCTGGCCTTGAATCCTCCGTCCTGACCTTCATCTGGCAGGAAAATGGCCGCAACCTTCAGCTGGAGAGATTAACATTAGCTTTGACTCCGGACTGTCTTTGGCTCCGGAGAGGGAAGTATATGAGAGAAGAGAGTAGTGTGTGTGTTTGGAGACACGTGTTGACGCGTGAATCTGTGTGTGTGTGTGTGTGTGTGTGTGTGTGCAGTCAGTCACGTGAAGGCCAGATCACACAGGACTTTGGCAGGACAGAGAACATAATGAAAGGCTTTATGTCGGGTCAGACGTGACCTAGTTCTCATGCTCCGACGAAGAAGAGCGGCGACTTTCATCTGTACATGTGTGTGTGTGTGTGTGTGTGTGTGTGTGTGTGTGTGTGTGTCTCACCTGCTCCCGTTGTAAAACCTGCTCCACTTCGGTTTTAATCCCCACATTTATAGAGCGATTTCATTTCCAGCCTCGTATCCGACTAGTTGGGTTTTCTTCACTTATGATTCATGTATTCATCAGTTCATTGAAATTGATGCAGCTGATGTTCTGCATACAGAGAGTAGAGCTACCGCTAGTTTCCGACTCCTGTCCCTAATTAGGCTTTACTTAGAAAGAGGGAAAAGAAGATATGAAAGTTGCATACAATTATGAAGCAGAATTTTAAAAGAAGGTGAAATGGAAAGACCGACAAATAACAGTAAAAGTAAGCAACAGATGATTCAGCTTCAGCCAACTTTTGACATTTGAATTAAAAACCTTTTAAAGTCTTGGTTTGATTTGATGTCAGTCGGCAGTGTATTCCACATCTGAGAAGTACGGGAGAGGATTAGGACTACAGGTGAAACATTTATTTGAGCTCTGAGAATAAAGTCAGAACTCAGAATTCTGACCTTTTTTTTTCCAAATTCTGACTTTGTTCTGAGAATGCGAACTCAGAATCCTGAAATTAATCTCATAATTCAGAGATCTTTCACTTGATCCTCTTCTACAGAGCAGTGGTTCTCAACCTTTTTGACTGGTGACCCTTTAAAACCACTTGATGCCTACAGGAGCGCATAGAGAAAGAACGATATAAAGGATGTTTTATCTTTTTCAGCTTGTTTCAATGAAAGCTGTTTAGTATTTCTGCTTAGTTTAGTATTGCTAAAA
Organism: Centroberyx affinis; assembly: GCF_046629955.1. Classification (NCBI taxonomy): domain Eukaryota; kingdom Metazoa; phylum Chordata; class Actinopteri; order Beryciformes; family Berycidae; genus Centroberyx; species Centroberyx affinis. The sequence continues at coordinate 59,576 of NW_027279276.1, read as the reverse complement.
AAACAAAAAAGTTGAGAAAAAAAACTGAAAAAATAGACATGATAATAATATAGTATGTATGTAGTATGTATAGTATAAAATATTTTTTTTCCCCCCCCTATCCCATAAATCATCTCACGACCCCAGAAAATTATCTCACGACCCCCTGGGGGGTCCCGACCCCCAGGTTGAGAACCGCTGCTACAGAGAACCCCTTACAGAAAAAGATGAGCCATATGTTTGTCTGTTTGTCTTACTATTGCAAAGGCAAGATCACCTGCTCTAATTAATAAATTAATACATTAATAAATGAATAAATTACCCTAATCAAGGAAGAACGTACAGGCGGATATCAGAGGAATATTACACAGAAATTGTCTGAACTTTTCTCTGGTCAGTGCAGGGAACTTTTACTTTTCAATTTCCGTTTCTCTAAGGTTTTGGAGAAGTGTGTCTGTGGTTTTGTACTGTACAGTCTCCAGACCACAGTGTCCCTGCTGCTGCCTGGAGGCTGCAGGACGCTCCTGTCTCCACCAGAGAGCTCCTGCCTGCACCCGTCCCGCTGCAGGACCAGGCTGCTCCGCCTCTCGCTCTGGTGGAGGAGAAGCACTTGAGTCTGTTGCACACTGAAACAGATCAGAAGTTTCTCTGAGACACCAACAAAGCCTCGGTTCAGTTGTGTTTTGTGTGGAAGTCTAAAAGTCCAGCGGTTTAGAGCTTGTGTGCTCAACAGCTGTGACAAACAGACAGTTTTTATTCATTTATAACTTTTCTTTAACCAGGAAGTCTCTTGAGATATAATACCTGTTTAACAAGAGAGACCAGGCCAAGGCAGCAGCATGAATACATAAAAGCAAATGCACATTATAACACACAGTGGTGGAAAGTAACTAAGTACATTTACTCAAGTACTGTACTTAAGTACGATTTTGAGGTACTTGTACTTTACTTGAGTATTTCCATTTTGTGCTACTTTGTACTTATACTCCACTACATTTTAGAGGGAAATATTTTACTTTTTACTCCATTACATTTATTTCACAGCTGTAGTTACTAGTTACTTTTCAGATCAATATTTTATATTTAAAACATTTGATCATCTTTATAAAATAACTATAAAATAGCATTGTTATAGATTAGACTACCCAAAAGTATAGCTAAATTGTTATGATTAGCTTCACGTTGACAACTTTAAAATGCTGCTTACATGTACATGTATGTCAATAAATCAGTATTAATATTCCAGTAATTTATGAAAAATATAACTCTCTAAATGGGGACAGTTTGCATAATGAGTACGTTTACTTTGATACTCTAAGTACATTTTGCTGCCAATACTTATGTACTTTTACTTAAGTAAGATTTTGAATGCAGGACTTTTACTTGTAATGGAGTATCTTTACATTGTTGTATTGCTACTTTTACTGAAGTAAAAGATCTCAGTACTTCTTCCACCACTGATAACACACATAAAACACATATGATATACATTACAACAAGTCACATAGAGCGGCCTTGTCTATTTTTACAAAGTCAGTTACTGAGTCAGGTGTTTAAAATCCTTAATCTAATGCCGTCCTGTAGGTTCTTTCATGTCCAGGATGCACAATGAGCGAAGGCAGTTTGGCTGGATGAGATGGATCAGATTGTGGATCAGATTGTGGATCAGGTGTTTGAGACCAGAGATGACATGTGACAGAGAGAGGAAGCAAGCTTACCAGGAACAGTTTAGTAGATGAAAAGATAACGCATGCAATCTTCCTACGTCCAACGAACAGGTTGACACAGGCTGCAGTGAAGAGAGTGCGATTCAGATGCATGATAAACAGTCTAGTTTGCATAATAATGAGTAGGATGAATGCATATTGCTGTGTCAGTGCAGTGTGACAGACAGAAATGCAAACTGGACGAGCTTCTTTCTTTGCCTCTAAGGGGGAAAAAAACAGTTCTTAAAAACAAAAGTAAAAACCCAGTTTCAGCTTGAGCTTCTTCTTCTTCACAAGGTTTTCAGTATGTATGTTAAAGGAAAGTTTTTCACCCAGCCATAAGAGACTCAGAAGGGACTTTACCTCTGCTGTGTGTAGTTTTAATTAACGTTTACACCTGTGCAAAGCCAAATTAATGGATATCAAAGGTAAAGAGGTTGTCGTTTTCAAGTAAACAGCCTAAATCGGAGGTGAAATGAGCTGGTGTGTCTGCTCCTGCACGGCTCAGTGGGTTCAATTCCCACCAGGGCCATAAGTGCTAAAAAAAAAATGTTAGATGCATTAAGGCGTTTTGGGGGGAAACATCCCCCGAATGGCAGGTGTTACCTCGTTTGTTTTTCCGATGCTTACGTTTTCGATCTATTTCGTCATTTCGGACGAATTTGTAGAAGCAGATCCAGTCGCTAAAGACCGGCTGGACCCAGATGTGGCGAGGCCGATCCGGCTGTATGTGTGTGTGTGTGTGTGTGTGTGTGTGTGTGTGTTATGAGGGAAGGGGAGGGATGGGAGTGGGGGGGGGGGGGGGGGTTCTGACACAGGCCCAAAAAGTGTGCAAATATCGCACGGTGAACTCCAAAGGCTTCGCGGCGGGTTAGCAGTCGGGTGCCGAATAGTTTGGAGCTTTGGAGAGAAATGTCGCGTCCAGGCTCTAGTTTTCCAATTATGCAACAGCTGGGGGGGGGGGTGTTGTAGAATTTAGGGGGCGCTTCATTTACGGTCATTCCCCTGGATGAGAAAGTGGTTTCGGCCTTGGTGGCGACACTTTTTTGGCAGCCGGCGTGGAGAGAGCCGGTTCCCCCTGACAGCCTTGATCGGGGTCACTTGGTTCACTCTGACAGTGCAGAAAATCCAGTTAACAGGATTTTTTTTCCCCCCACTGTACACCCCTATCTGGATGTAAATCTTCCACCCCACACCCCCCCCCCTACCCCTCTTAGCTAGTTCTTAAGTCAAACTTGAAAGGGGAAAACGAGGCTGCTGGTGCGTTTCCAGGAGAGAGAGAGAGCCTTCCAGAGGAGAACACACAGTAAACTAAACAGACAAGTGGAGTTTTTTCTCTCTCTTGTCTTAAACTCTTCTCACACGTCTCACTTCAGCAGCTTTGAAGTGTCGGGATCACAGCCTGCACCGGTTTCAAACTCACGGCAGCAGCGGACCACAAACCGTCCGCTCACCCAGAGGGGAGACTCATTAGCGGGTAAAAGAGGAAGTGAGACGGCCTGGGCAGGAAGAAATACTAAGCCCCGCCCCCTCCTCTACCCCCCTGCAGCCGGGCCCGCCCTCCTCTCCTCTCCTCTCCTCTCCTCTCACTACCGGCTGATGCAATCCCCCAGTTCCATTGCGCTGCGGGAGTTAATCCCCCCCTTGCCTTTTTGAATGGGCGCCACAAGCCCCGCCCCCTTTAACCTTTCCCCCGGTGCCTCAGGCTTCACCTGATACCCGCGACCTTTCACCCAGTGGGGCTTTAGCGGCCCAAGGCTCAGCAGTGCCCGGCGTCTTAGCCGTTGGCCTGGCTTTCTCTGTACCTGAGGTTCTCTTTCTCTTTTTCCCTCCCCCTCTCTCGCACACACACACACACACTTACTCTGTCATACACACACACACACACACACACACACACCCTCCTGCCGTAGCACTTGACACACTTCGGTCAGCGGCCAAGTGTGGGAACCGGTCTCGGGCGCAGGCCAGCAGACATGCAGACTGTTGTTGTTGTTAATTATTTTGTTAGTTAGTTTATTTGATGGAGACAGACAGAGTGTGTGTGTGTGTGTGTGTGTGTGTGTGTGTGTGTGTGTGTGTGTGTGTGTGTGTGTGTGTGTGTGTGCAGAACAGAGGAAGACTTTCACTGAAGGATGATTCAGAGTGCAGTTGACTTGCTTTATAAGTGTGGTTTTCCACCTATGAATGGTTTTTATTCCTGCGTAGTAATGGATTACAAATTACTTCCTGATATCTGATGCATCCTTATTATTATCTTTGTTTGCTCAACCCAGTTAGACGAGGCTGAGTCGTGCGTTGTGTGTTGTTCACAATGAGTTATGTGTGTTTTTCTAACCGGATGGGAGTGACAGGTGGATCAGGCTTGCTGCATCAGGACAAATCAAATGGTGTCAGATACCAGTTTACTTTAAAATGGAAGCCCTGTGGGGAAATAGGGCAACTTTCTGATACTATATATCCAAATTTTCCAGCACCTGAACTCCACTAAGAACACTAAGAATTATCTGCAAATGCTATTTATTCCCACTTTCCTTTGCCACTACTCTCTAAGGCAGTTTCTCATTAATTGAATACCACTTCATGAAGAACTGTGATCTGGTTTGATTGGATTTGTCTCAACAAGCCGCAGAATGGGAGTCGGACAGGTGTGTGAAGAGCTGTGTGTGTTTTTTTTTCCCCCCAGATCCGCTCCTCCATCACCACCCTGCTGTTCAGCGGTCGAGAGTTCAGCTGGACTCGCCACCTGCTGATCGCCGCCGCCATCCTGGCCTTCAACAACATGCTGGTCATCTTCGTCCCGACCATCAGAGACATCTTCGGCTTCATCGGTGAGTACAGGAGGGATCTGACCTCTGACCTCTGACCTCCCCCGGGGTGAAAAGGCTATGTCCCTGCCTTAGCTATTAAAGCTTTTGATGCAACCTATATCCAGTTCATAAAGCTTTTCTGTTCATTACTTTTTGAGATATCTTGCCAACAAATGCGTGAAAACAAAACCTCCCTAGGTAATGTGTCAGTTAAAATATATAATACTGTGCAAAAGAATCTGTAAAGCAAAGATGCTTTCAAAAATAACAAAATTAAAAGTTTCTAATAAAAAAAGTACTATAAAGAGCAGTCTACTGATACTAATCACTAATGCAGAAGACAAATCAATAAACATCTAAGACAAAATTAATATAAAAAATCTAGGGTGCCTAAGACTTTTGCTTAGTACTGTATAGTTAAAATATTTCCACTTGTGTCCTGAAACACAGTGAGATGTTTCAGACTGTAACTGAGAACTTCTAACATTCAAAACCAATCCACTGGAATCAATAGAAACAGTGTTGTAGTTTGCACTATTGGCACAATTTGAATGTGTGTGTAGCAGCCGTAAACTGGAGACTACAGAGAGTGTATTCTGTATTTAAATTTGACGCTGACATCATCACCACCACCACCATCACCCTTATATCCCTCCACCGCCATGTTATTATCCGTCCTGCCCCCATGGCGTCTGCTGAGCCAGTACATTTCCATTTCGTCTCCAGATTTATTCAACTCAACTTTGAGACTTTATAGTCCGGTGATGGAAATTTGGTTAACAAAAAAAAAAAAAAAAAAAAAAACCACACATAGTAAAGAAAAAAAACGCTGTAAAAGAAAATAACACGGAAAATAACATATAAAAAAAATCCCACAACATAAACCGTCAGCTGATAAGAGCAGACGGGGAGGCGAGGCCTGATTAGCTCTTTCAGTTCAGAGTTCGCTTTCTGACTCCGGTTATTAGTAGAAGTGGTGGAGGCACGGAGGCTTAAAGTGACGAGTCGTGTCGCGTGAGGCGTTCGTGACCGCCGGGTCTGAACACAAAACACAACAACACACACTGTGACCGCCGGGTCTGAACACAAAACACAACAACACACACTGTGACCGCCGGGTCTGAACACAAAACACAACAACACACACTGTGACGGCCGGGTCTGAACACAAAACACAACAACACACACTGTAAACACTGATCTTAGAGATATTAGAGACGTCTTCCTGATGCTGAGCTGCAGCCTCTTTTGTCTCAAAGCTTAAAGTCCTTCTCTAACTCGTCTGCTTTCTGCTCTTTATCTACATCTCCTCCTTTGTGATTGGTATAGGTTTCTAATACTAATAAACTTAACTAATGGGCTAAAGTTAGGATTCTAATACTAATAAACTTAACTAATGGGCTAAAGTTAGGATTCTAATACTAATAAACTTAACTAATGGGCTAAAGTTAGGATTCTAATACTAATAAACTTAACTAATAGGGTAAAGTTAGGTTTCTAACACTAATAAACTTAACTAATGGGCTAAAGTTAGGTTTCTAATACTAATAAACTTAACTAATGGGCTAAAGTTAGGTTTCTAATACTAATAAACTTAACTAATTGGCTAAAGTTAAAGTGCAGCAAAGAATTCAGAAGCTAATGTTCAAGTAAAAGCCTTAAAAGATGAGTTTTCAGCAGTGTTTTAAAAGTAACTCCTTTAATATAAGGTAAATCAACAGTGGTGGAAAGTAACTAAGTACATTTACTCAAGTATTGTACTTAAGTACAATTTAGAGGTACTTGTACTATACTTGAGTATTTCCGTTTTATGCTACTTTGTACTTATACTCCACTACATTTTAGAGGGAAATATTGTACTTTTTACTCCATTACATTTATTTCACAGCTATAGTTACTAGTTACTTTTCAGATCAATATTTTATTATTATTATTATTTAAAACAATTGATCATCTTTATAAAATAACTATAAAATAGCATTGTTATAGATTAGACTACCCAAAAGTATAGCTAAATTGTTAAGATTAGCTTCACGTTGACAACTTTAAAATGCTGCTTACATGTACATGTATGTCAATAAATCAGTATTAATATTCCAGTAATTTATGAAAAATATAACTCTCTAAATGGGGACAGTTTGCATAATGAGTACGTTTACTTTGATACTCTAAGTACATTTTGCTGCCAATACTTATGTACTTTTACTTAAGTAAGATTTTGAATGCAGGACTTTTACTTGTAATGGAGTATCTTTACATTGTTGTATTGCTACTTTTACTGAAGTAAAAGATCTCAGTACTTCTTCCACCACTGGAAATCAATAAGGGTTAATGGCTTTGTACTTGCAGTCACCTCATCAGTGGACTTCATGAAAAGAGGAAGTGTCTCTAACAGTTTCTATATTCAGTGTGTATTGTGCAAGAGGAATGAGTCATGAACAAAAATGTGCTGTTTACCGGAAAGGGGCGGCCTGTTAATTTTGAAATATAATTCCTAGAAATCTTTTTTTTTTTTGTCTTGAATTGGTGAATAGGCGTACACAAAGCCCAGCAACAATGGCAAAAAGCTAAAAAAGAAAAAAAAGAAGTTATTTTTCATTTCACTGCCGTCTTTAAAAGAAAGTCTGTGTTTCTGCACACAGTCAGCATAGTTGCAGATATCAGCGCTCCTTTTTCCTCCTCCATTCATTCTTGTCCGGTATGAAAAACAAACTTCCACAGAGCGAGAGAATCAAAACATGAAGCCAAACTTTCTCTTTTCTCCTCATTTCATTGAGCTGAGTCGAGTGTTTTCATCTCAGCACTCACAGACTTTACTGTCGCATCCATGTCTTTTTTAATTAGGCCGTCTTTGTTTTTAAAAGCAACGGAAAACAAGTAAATGTTAAAAAATGTAATTACACATACATATAACATGCAGAACAAAATGATTGATGATCTCTAAATGACACCAGTGTTCTCTTTTAAGGGGTTAGAACCATACATTGCTTCCTACACCGGGTGATATCAGCTGTTTGTTTGACATACTGGCGTCTGATTGGTCGATGGGTCCTGAGGTGGCCATGTTGGATGTGAATTAAAGTGTCTTTGTCCTTCTTTGTTGCAGGCTCCTCTGCAGCCACCATGCTCATCTTCATCCTCCCTGCTGCCTTCTACCTCCGCCTGGTCAAGTCGGTGCCGTTCAGGTCCCCGCAGAAGATCGGGGTAAGCGTGCCGGGACGGACGGACACACACACACACACACACACACACACACACACACACACACACACACACACTCTGATACACCCCCAGTGAGTCAGTCTGGCACGTGCGCTCAAACACACACATTGACTGACATGTAATTACACACACATGATGTTGCTCATGTGCTTCTCAGCTCACTGCACATTCTCTCTCTCTTTGTCTCTCTCGCTCATACACACACACACACACACACACTCTTTCTTACTGTGTGGGTTTGGATTCTGGTTCGTTCCCACATTATAAGAGTACCGGTGTGTTTTCATGATCTTAGACCCGAGGGGAGGGAGATTAAATTTCCAAAATGTGAGTCGTAAAAAAGGTTAACAAACCCCTGCTGTTCTCTCTCTCTCTCTCTCTCTCTCTCTCTCTCTCTCTCTCTCTCTCTCTCTCTCTCTCTCTCTCCCTCCAGGCGGCCATCTTCCTGGTAGTGGGAATCATCTTCATGATTGGCAGCTTGTCTCTCATCGTGATGGACTGGATCCACAACCCCCCCGGCACCGGCGGTCACTAAGCCCCTCCCCCCTCCCAAATCACCATCCCGGATTCACATTTAAGAGTGCAGCACCCCACCAAGCCCCCACCCTCCACCCTCCACCCTCCACCCTCCACCCCCACCCTGTCCCGTCTCCCACTGAAGTTTGCCTCAACTGGTCCAGCGTTTGGGGAATCGGGCAGAAGTTCCTGAAGCGAGCGTCCTTTTCTCCGTCAAATCACAAACATCGCCCGTAAAAAAAAAAACCCGACACACACTGTGCCGCCCCGGGCTTTGACATCCACCGTTTTTTCCCAGAAAGTATTACCGGAGGGAATCTTATCAGCTGTTTTTTATTTTTTTTATCTTTTTTTTTTTTTGTTGCTGTAAAGATTATGGCATGCTGTGACGCGATGGACGCGACATGTCACGAACAAGAGAATCGAAAACAGACTGTGGTTGTAGCCTACCGCCATCTTCACCATCATCATCATCATCATCATTTCCAACCACAAAGAGACGGAGCAGAAAAGTATTTTGCCGCCCTCGCCTGAAGCAGATCTGTGAACTGCCGTACGCTGCTGAGGCGAAGCGAGTCCCTCAGTCCTCCAGAAGGAGGCACGAAAAACAAGGAGCACTTCTAGCATTATGTTTCACTTTGTGTGTAGATTTAACACACACACACACACACACACACACACACACACACACACACACACATATAGGCACATTAAACATGTCTACAGCCCCTCCTCTCCATCACCACTTGTGAACGGAACGAGAAACCACCCTTAAAGAATTCCTGAAATCAATCAATCAATCAATCAGTCGGCTCATCTCAAAGCAAAACGGTTTTAATCGGGGAAACTTGCTGCTCTGCTACACGTGTAACAATCAGAAACTTTTGCCAAAGTCTTACACGCACACGCACAGTTTTTTTTTTTATCGGTTTCGTGCTTGATGTCCCGTCTGAGCTTAACTCTACTCGAGGCGAGGGCGTGGCGGCGCTCAGTGTTACCGCCGCAGAGAGACGTGAGCGTGCGTAGGGTCTGAATGTACATAATTAAGTGTATCTACTGAAACGAACTGAAACGAAGTGTTGTACATACTATCTTAAACTCGGCTCTCTCGCTCTTTCTCGTTCACGCTCTGTGAAGCTGAACGATCGGTTACGCAATCATATAATTGAATATCGCGGCGTTTGTTTACGCGGTTAATTGGCAAAAACAAACATTCAAAAATGTATTCAAAAAAATGTAACTTAATTTTTTTTTTTTTTTAATTAGCGGCAAAAATTTAATTTAGAATGATCGTTGTAGCTGAAAATAGTCAATATGTAGACGCAAGATGCCAAAATTGTAGTAAATTAATTTTAAATCATCTCGACCAATACTTATGATCACAATATATTGCAAAGTAATCAGCATTAGCCACATTTTAGCCACAATCATGCAGCCCTTATTTGGCTTAATACCTTTTACAAAGAGTGCAGGAAAAGAATAATGTAGTGCCATACTGTCCTCGTTGCTGATGGGTGAAAACCTCGTATCTCCAAAATGTCCGTTTTTTCAAGAACTGAGAAAAAAACGGGCATGTGTTTCCCTTGACGACAAAGTATTTTTGACTTTATCCACTGGGGCTCTGAGAGGGTTTCACCAGCCTCAACCCACAGAAGAGCATGTGATTCCTCAATTGAAGTGAAAACATTAAAATCACCAAAATTGGGAGGTACAAGGTTTTCATATATAAACGCCATCAAGAGGCGGATTTTTTTGCCTTTTGTTGGGTGATATTCAGCTTTTATTCTGAGATCCTATTCCTCTTTTTAAAAAACGGGGATTAGTCAGAAACCGGATGGTAAGTAAATGATAATGCGTGGACATCATGATGCTTGTTGCAATCGAGGCACCGGCTATTTTAGTCCATCTTTAACATGAGAGAACAAACACCAAACCACAAGGTTCCTACGCGCAAATTTTGTGGTTGCGATTTGTGACAAAAAAAAGTCAAAGACTGTGATTTTTATCAAATTTCTGTAATCAGTCAAAAGCTAAAAAAAAAAGCTATTCTATCCTTATCTAAGTTATAAATACTTTCGATATAATTTAATCTGGTTTTTTTTATCATATTCTTTGAAATGGTCAAAGTTGATTGTTTTTTTATGGTGTAAATGGGGGGGAAAAAACATGTTGATTAGATAAAATCACTCATTCGTACTGTTCCGGAAAATTTAGATAAGTGTTATCTCTTGGTTTTTGTTTTTGAACACCTGAAGCTATGCATGGGTCACTGATTATTCAACTTTGAGGATAAATTATCTTGAGGTCATCAAGCTCAGCAGATCGGTCACCAGTTATCAGTTAGTTATATAATTTAGTGTTTGTGCGCTCTTGTAACAAAATCCTGATGCCTTTTTTTTCTAAATTTTTAATCGAATAAAAATTGTATCATCCCTGCTGATAAACAGGGTTTTTATGATTTTTATATTTTTTACAAATTGTGCCTTTTTGGGATATTATTTTTTATAACTGGCCTCTCCTCATACTGGTGAAAAATCACTGACAACACCAGTAATTACCGTCAAAACCACAGATTCTCCTCTCCGTCTCGTTTCACTTCTTCCCCTGAACCGTTAAAGTGTCGTGAACGCATCCAGCCAAAGTGGACAACATTTATAGATCCTTTGCGGATCTACATACATGAAACAAATAGATATTTCAAATGAAATAGTGTATTATGTGCATGTTTTGGATTACAAACGTGGTCTTTTTGGACAATTGTATATGCTTTGTAAATAATCTTTATTATATGGTACACTGACACTCATTTGTCTGTGAGAGGGTTGCTGGGGGATTCTGCCTTACAAGTCTTCTGCAATCCAGTGTTTGTTTTAGTATATATGTATAAATATATACATATATAACATGTATTAGATTTTTTTTTTTTTTTTTTTTTTGCTGTATGACAATAGTTTTCTTTTTTTTTCCTTTATTGAAGCTTGTATATTTGTAGAAAATTTGATCTCTATAAATCCCTTTTCATGTTTTAATGGTAACATATCATATCAGGATGAACTAATGTCGTCAGATTTCACCAGCCCGCTTCGAAACGCGGCGCTCCCGGAGCCTCGGAAACACGACGGCGCGTTTCCGTAGCGCCGAGGCACTCTGCCGCCGCCGTGTGGGTGGAGCCAGCCAACACCGGGTTTTAAATCAAAGCCACAAAGTAAGCAGTATTGAGGCGGGATCCGTTTCCCCAAAAAAAAAAACAGTCCCGGTAACACTTCGCTTCAGGACGGCTCGCCGGTCCGATGTTCTGTATTGGAAACCACACTACAGGAAGACAGAACATCATAAGCTACACGTGGTTCTTACACTGCTAGAACGTATTATGATTCGTTACAGCTGTGTACTTTTCTTTGCAGTCGCAGAACTTGATATGGACCCGTTTTCTGATCAGATTCTTAAGCTACATCCTACTACTACTACTACTCTCATGTTAAACACTGGCTCTTCCAGGACAATCCCAATACAGTTATAGTCCATGCCTTATGTCGTGCCGTATGCTGTAGGCTTTATCACTGCTGTCAAAACCCATTTTTTGGCAAGGTTTTTTTTTTTTTCCATCATTTTACTTGAACTGAAGCTTCCCATGGCCCATTCAAGGCGTAGGAAGCTTCATGACCTTTTGGGCCCAACATGACGCATTCAAGACCCATTATGAATGTTCAAACACGGATGGTTCTCAAGTGGAAAAAAAAAATACTCACAATTCTCACAAACGTTGGCCTGCAACCTCATTAGCCTTTCTGCCATCAGTGGCTTACTCCACACCGCGGCAGTCCGTGCAAGACCTTTGATTGTCCCTTCCTCACGTCGGGGTTTCATCTTTCTAAAGGGCTCGTCTTACCATGAAGGACCAGAGGCGGCGGGGTTTTTTTACGGCGTTATTTTCTCAGACGCCCGCAAACGCCGCGCCTGCACCCCCTTTAGTGTCTCAGGTACCCAGTCTGGAAGCATTTTTCTTACTACTTTTGGATAAGCATCAGATATCTTCACCTCTTTCGCACGATTGAGCCGATTGAACTGTCAGGTCAGCTTCAGGAGTGTGTGACAGGCTTATCGTGACAGTGTTTAGTACGGCGCTGTACAGAAGTGCGACCCCAAAAACCACCTGCCTTATTTTTGTACGGACCCTCAGCCTCGGAGCAGCACCGGCTCGATGCCCCTGCCGTTTGTAATGTCTCTGCTTCCTGTGGATCAAGCTGAACATTCAGATTTGTAATTTTGCCCAAACAAAGGGGATTTCTTTTGTATCAGTGAAGCTGTTTCATTATCATGAACAATAAAAATGTGAAATGAAAACATTTGTGTTGAGTTGTTTTTGTGATGTTGGTAAAACTACCCAAATTTGTAAAAGCTTACACTTTAAAATCTGGTCTACACTGTGACTCACAGGCTTGATTTCTGATCTAAACAGACTAGAGTCCCAAGCAACTAACTAAGCTAACAATAAACAGCCAGCATTAATCAGTGCACTACTATTGATACAGGAGGCACATTCATTCTAAAGTGGAATACTTCATTCTAAAAGTTTGATTACATTTTACCTTTAAGTTTCAAAGCAATTGCACAGTAAATGGGGAAAAAAAGACAAAGGTATAAACTGAATTTAGCTCAGAATTAGTAATTTTCTAATGAGTTTGTGTATGCTTATCTATCCATTGTATAAGTCCCACTATTTGCTATCTGCTTGTATGTGTGTGTGTGTGTGTGTGTGTGTGTGTGTGTGTGTGTGTTACCCAGACTCACCCACTCTAACAAATCCCCTATTTCCCTCACCAGGCCTTACATAAGGTGTCGATGTCCAAGTCGGCGTCCCGGGACGCAGCAGCCGGAGCCATATTTCTGGCATAACAATCCAGTGATATTAGGCCTGTAGAAAAAATAGATCCCCCTGTGCCTGTCTAGCTAGCATCCACTGCTGACATGTAACACCAGCTTGTAATGTTCCCAGACGGTCAAGTAAGGGGTGGGGAAAAGGTGTTAGGTAACCTCTCTCTATTTTTTCCAGATACATACACCTTGGCTCAAAAATCAACCTTGAAATGAGCTGAGATAGCTGCAGCTCTGTGTGTTATTCAGGGACTCGTATTATAAAGGCTGTAGGCTTGCTTTGGGTCATTTGAGTGTGACTGTGTGTAGTACAGTATGTGATTTGTGACCAACGTAAAAGCAACAGCTAATGTTGTCAGTGATAGCTAGCTAGAATAGAATGTTAGCAGCTGTACGTATAACATTACATTTCAGATTTATATGTTTTACCATACTTGTGTTTTGATAAATTTAAGGACATGCAATGCTGAAAATCAAACTAAAGTGTAATTTGGGGATTAGAAACCTGTTAAAATCAATGCTGTGTAGGGTTGACAGTGTATACCGCCATGCTGACATTAGATAACTGCATTTCAGAAGCCTCAGAGTTGAGAAATCTTGCCCGAGTTTCCAACTTCAAGTTTCCGACATCTTGGAAGGCAGCATTAACTTCAGTGATAGTTAGAAAAGTTTACAAGAAAACACCAAAATTTGAGATAACTTACCTTGTTACAGTTGTAAACTGATGGGATGAATTGTTTAAATCCAACCTCCTTTGTCTATGTTTTGATGTTACGATGCATTTTGGCTAGCTCGGTATCTTTGTTGGCTAACATTAGCCTTGTTAGCCATCAGTTTAGCTAGCTAGCTTGGTGTGGTGCTTATGGCTGCAACTGTCTAGTTCTAGTTCTAGTTTGTTATCACCTGTGGGTTTTGGATATTTTATTTGTTCAGTTTTTAAATATTAGTGTATTACTATCCCAGTGGAGGTAGGAAAGTTTCCAAGCACAACCAAAATTTTGATATATATTACTTAGACACTATTTTGAACTGATAGGATGACTGTTGTTTAAATCCAACCTCCTTTGGCAATGTTTTGATGTTACGATGGCTAGTGGTATCTTTGTTGGTTAACATTAGCCTGTTTGCCATCAGTTTAGCTTGCAAGCAGCTGTAGCTTATTGGTTTCTTGTTTGTTAAGTTTTTGGACATTTTATTTGTTTTTATTTATTGTTTTATAATATCTCTCAGTCTGTGTGTTACGATCCCAGTGTCAAGTAGGAACCAACATTTTGATATATGTTGCTTAGACTCTATTTTATGATACGTAACTTACCTTGGTACAGGTAAGCCGACAGGATGACTGTAAAACTAACCTCCTTTAATGTTTTGATGTGTTTTGGTGTCTTCGTTCACTAGCATTAGCCTTTAAGCGATCGCTTTATACTCGCTTTAGCAAGCAGCTAGCTTATTGGTTTCTTCGTTTCTGTATTCTTTTCCATAACAGTTTGTGGGGGTGTGGGTGGTAATGAGAGTGTATGCGTGTGTGTGTGTAGGTGTGAGTGAGAGAGAGAGAGAGAGAGAGAGAGAGAGAGACTCAGCATCACCAGACGAGGATGCAGGTCACATTCCTCCACACGGTTTGCTGTGAATCTGATTACATAAGAGCTGTGAGCTTCAACCTCTGGATGGTAACATATCCTCTGTCTGCCTCTCTGTCCTTTTAGTGTCGTCCTTTATGTTCAGGACACATTCACCGCATCTCCCTTTAACCTTCTGTCTGTCTCTCTCTCCTCTTCCTCCCTCCGCCTCGCTGTCTCACCGCCTGACTGCATGTCTGTCTGTCTGTCTCCATATCTACATTTTAGAAACAGTGCACCCTTAAAAGTATTCTCCACCCCCTCCATTCATTTATTTATAGAACTGTGCATACACAGTCCATTATCCAATTGACCACACATTAATATATCATTAATGATAAATAATTAATGCAACACGACAACAATAAACCTGGAGGTCAGTTATGTAAGCTTTGATGGAAGTACACGATGTTGTCAAAGCACCCAAGACACACTGTGTTTGCAGCCATATTTGCTTTAAATTGTTGAGTGTTAAATCCTCTACCACAGCGGTTCTCAACATGGGGTCCGGGGACCACCAGGGGTCCTTGAGGGGGTTCCAGGGGGTCCCCAGCAAATTGATGAATTGTTCAACTTCAGCATTATTTCATTTACAAGTTAACACAGTTAGAGAATGTAGAAGAATGACTATTTTCGCCATAGTTTAAGGAATAGTAAAGGAATAATAGTAAAGGAATTCATATTTAACAATAAAAATATTCTCAGATTTGGGTTCGAGAGACAAAATCTCATCAAATGGGGGTCCGTGGTTCTAATGTTTACTAATTTAGGGTCCTTGATATGAAAAAGGTTGAGAATCACTGCTCTACCACATGTTATTATGCAGTGAAGATAAAACTGGATTTTACTGAAGGGAAGAAGGAGGCTTAGTGGAGAGCCAGGTATGGATTTGATGGATCGGTGTTTGATATTGAAAGCACGTGTCCGCTCAGTGTGCTGCGCGGTTCAGTTAATTACACCTCGCTCCAATATCCCAGACAGGCATCGACTAGTATATTAGCATGTGTTTTGTGTTTGTTTTAGCCTATCTGGAGCACCAGATGGGTGGGGTTTGACGCATCAGAAAGTTTCAGGTGTCGCTGAACCGTAAAACGTGTAGAAACCGATTCTCAGATACTTTTCGTTGATTGGCTGAACCTTCTGGCACTCAATTTGATTCGTTTTTGGTGGAAAACCCCTCTCATCTGGCACCTAGGCAGACTAAAACCATAAAAAAAAGGGGAATAGTCACAAATAGTGTTTGGCCCAGGTCTGACTCACTGTACAGAAACCGGACACAAGCACTTGCATCGTTACGAGAGACGACATTTAAAATGAATCACCGGTATGAATGTTTCAGTGTCATAAACATAACAGATGGGAGGTCTTACAGTTTGACACTAATAAATGTTAAAACTTTATGAAACACTTGATAGGCCTATTTCAGTAAATTAAATCATATTATGTGTTCACTTCCCCCATGGTAACCTGTTTGTTGTGGTGAGTTTGACTAAATAAAGCTTTCTCTTGTTCTGTCCTCTTTTACCGACCCACCTTTTCTCCTGCTCTGCCTCTTCTTCTTCTTCTTCTTCAATTTTTCATGAGCAGCGAGTTTCCTCCTCTTCTCTGCTAATTTTTTTCTTCTTCTCCTCCGTCTTCCTCTCCTCTCCTCTCCTCTCCTCTCTGTGTTTTCTCTCTCTCTTCACTGGTTTTACCTTCTCTCCCTGACCCTCCCCTGGCTTTTCCCCTCTTTCCTTCCATCAATCCGCTGCATATTCTCCCCTCTCATCTCTCCCTGCTCTTTTTTTTTTTTTTTTTTTTTTTTTTTATGAGGATTAACTGTACTGTTCTGTACAGTGGGGTAAATTCCAGGAATACTGTCACCGTTAATAACTTACTATCTGTGTGGGAAAAAGCCTCAGCACCTCCAATCTGCAGAGGCTGTGAGTCATACAAGTCAGACAAATAGCTCTTGGTGAGTTTGGTTTACCCTGCTCTGTGTTACCAGATGGGTGGGGTTTACAATAAACACCTGAATGTTTTTGGTACACGATAATTTATGATTGACAGTTTACCTGGTATGATCTTACTTGTCCTGATGCGGTTAAACTCCACTCACCTGGCACTCCAAGGAAAACAAACCAAGAATTTAACACCCGTCACACTCTTCAGAAAAATGCCTTAACCTAGATAAGAATGGCGATGATCCAGCAAAAAAGGGCCACACCTGCAAAGTGCAGTACAGGCACAAACCTCAATTCAATTTCTAGTTCCTGGTTGCTTTTTCTGTGTTCTAATAATTCATGTGAAATGTATATGGTCTAAATAATTTGCCGTTATCTTTTCACAGTTGTCGAACAACAGCAGGATCCTTTATTGAAATTTATTGAAAAATTTCTGGTACAGGATATAAATCCTCCACACCAGACTCTACAACTCAAAACAAACAACCATACAACAAAAAAATACCACAATATAGGTTTTTTTTTAAAAATCACAATAATTTCACAGATAATCACAAATAATCACAAATCAGCTTTATAATTATTCAAAATATCCTTTGTTGACCAGAATTGATCCAATCTATTTTTAAAAGAATTAACTGAAAGTCTCAAAATGCGAACACAACATTTTGTGTTCGCATTTTGTGACTTCCAGATAACTAAATTGCAGTTGTTTGACAGCCGTTAAAAGGTTTTGAGTGATTAACAGCACCAGATACATTTCATATTAATTATTAGAACACTGAAAAAAACTCAAAAAGCAACCACAGAAAATGTTGAATTATTGTTTTTCTCATAGAAATTGAGCCGGGAAACTCTCTTGTGTTGCACTCTGTGGGCGTGGCCCATTTTGAAACGTCACACACATCAGTCTTATCTGTTTCAGGCAATTTCAATGTGTCAGTCAGAGTTAAACAGCCAATGATGTGCAAGAAAATGTGGGGCGGCACCAAGCATCACATTTCAAGGGCATCCGCTGCCCCTCCACCCCCCACACCCCTCTTTAGCTCCGCCCCTGGCACTAGGCAAAATGTTTATGTAAAAATAATCCGCCCGTTTTATCAGCCTGAATCACAAAGCAGGGCTGCAACACAAATCTTTTTTTTTATTTTCAATCCCCATAACAGCTGAGTTGTGTTCAATAACAGACAAAAACTAGGAAAATAAGGCCCAGGTTGGAAAATAACCGGAATTATCATCAATTATTATCACTGTCACTGAACAACTTTGCTAAATAACTCTGAATGAATTGGATTTGGCATTTAGAGGAACCATACAAAAGGGAAAAGATTCTGAAATGGATGTGTGTGTGTGTGTGTGTGTGTGTGTGTGTGTGTGTGTGTGTGTGTGTGTGTGTGTGTGTGTGTGTGTGTGTGTGTGTGTGTGTGTGTGTGTGTGTGCCTTTAAGATGGGGGAAAAGCCTCTGTGATGCTCCAGGTTACATAAGCTCAGGCTGCTGGTTGGAGGCTGAGGACTCCTCTGGGAGCTGTATCCTCCATCCATGAACACACACACACACACACACACACACACACACACACACACACACACAGACGAAGGCACACCCAAACACAAACATAGACACATACAGGACAAAGTGACACATACTGTATACACACACACACACACACACACACACACTGCTCCGATAAGCAAAGGAAGTGTGACTGTGTGAATGTGACTGGGTGTGTTGTGATCATGTGACTTCCAGTATCCTATCAGCCTCCAGTAACACACACAGACACACACACACACACACACACACCAGTTAGAGGGTGTTTAAATGTCACAGAGCAGAGGAAGCAGAATGTAAACAGTGATAAATACTGGTGAGGATATCATGGGATAAAAAGCCCTTTAGGTGACGGAGACAATTATCACTCACTATTTACACTATAAAGTCAGTGTTTTGGGTTGGGTGGATCTGGGTGTGTGTGTGTGTGTGTGTGTGTGTGGGTGTCATGTCTTAATATAGTTTCCACCAAGGTACACAGCTACTATTCTATTGTGTGTCTGACATAAGAAAACAACCATTTGAAAAGTAAAATGTAAAAAAAAAATGAGTAAAATGGCTAACAAATGTAAAGTTCCCATCTGGTGTAAAGCAGGACTCCCCTTGCCTCTGTGATGATAAAGGAGTTGGATGGTCTATCTAAACATGGTGAACAAAACGCACGGTCGCCAACTAAATCCACACAATCTAAACGAGCCGGAACAGTCAGTTCTGAACATATCAGAACAATCAGAACAGAGGGGTCGTTAATATTAATGAGCCTTAAAGACACGGCGACAGAAACGGCCTGTTCTCGGTAAGGCTCAGAGAGATGCTGGAAAATGAACGTGGAGAAATGGATTGAGAGTGTTTTTGGTTCATGACACCACACACACAGCTTTGAATGGACCTCAAGACACAAAATAAAACTCTGGGAAGTGGAGAATATGGAGCTTTAAGATTAATGACTGATACTTTTACAGCCTGTATGCTGTTTATGTTTTAAAGATACTGAAAGGCAAAAGTATAACTATTTAATGATGATCTAAGATATTCATTAAAGTACATCAGGGTCAGTGGAGCTTAGGCAAGGCAAGGCAAGGCAGCTTTATTTGTACAGCACATTTCATACACTGGGGCAATTCAAAGTGCTTTACAGAGTGCTAAAAATATAGTAAAGGTAAAAGATTTACAATTAAAAAGTGTAAGAGTACAGACAAGAGATACAAAAGACAAAAGACTTAAAAAGTAAACTAGTGCAGTTCAAATCAAATGAAATAGAAAGATGAAAGAACACAACAAATACTCCCACTTTTAGATGCACATTGTGAGTGAACCCATATGTTTTTCTGTCATTTCCTTTTCCCCTGTCCTTCCTGATTCTACTCTTGATCTGATATTTACATCAGATCTCACTGCCTAAGGCAGACGAGAATCATAGATTCTCCTCTTGGTCAAAAACCTCACCAGCTTAGATACTAGCAGCATCATGAGCCTGTCTGTCAGGTAGGGGTCAGCTAGTGTTAACACCTGGTTGAGCTAAACTTAGCTCAGGTCAGACCGACCTGCATAGTTTTCATTCATCACAAGTCAGTGAGGTGCTGTACTGTTAATAAGATACAAGGTGAGAACTGGGGACAACACATGCTGGACAGCAGGCTGGAGCCATTCATGAACTGAACTGAGGATGTATGGTGAACTGGTAAACTCCACTGTGAATTATGCACAAAAAAAAACGTAATTAAATTTGTCAAGCTATTTGTCAAGCTTTCAGTCCTACATACTTTCATCGGGACAAACCTACCATACATAAATGATTTCTTATAAAACATATATATATACAATACTGTGCAAAAGTCTTAGGCACCCAAGAGTTTTTATATAAATTGTGTCTTAGATGTTTATTCATTATTTTCTGCATTAGTGTGTCAGACTGCTCTTTATAGTAAATTTTTTGATATTTAGAAACTTTTCATTTAATTATTTTTGAAAGCATCTTCGCTTTACTTTTTTTCTTTTACATGTGCCTAAGACTTTTGCACAGTACTGTGTATACTATAATATACTGAATTACTATAAAATTTATTTTTAGTGTATTACACTGCATATTTTTAGTGTATACAATCTATTTTTATATTTTGCAGCCTATAAATTATTATTATTTTTTTTAGTTTTTGCAGTGTTCACACTTTATTTTTTTCTTTCGATTTTTTCAGACAGTGCCCAGATTCAAACCTCCCAGCTACACAGCAGCGCCTCAGGCTCTCTGTGTTTTTCGGGCAGAAGAGTGGGCTGTTTGGTTTGGAGTGTGTTACTGGACGGCGCTGTGTGACACACAAGCGGCGGCGAAGATGGCGACACGGTGATAGAAACGGCGTTTTGGTGCGAGAGGGCAGCCAGGCCAACCAAGGTCACACACACACACACACACAGACACACACCTACACACACACAGAGAAGTGGTCTTGATTCTGACCTTTCAGATGCCTTCGGGACAACTCGCCACATGATGATAAAAGTGTTTTACGGTGCAGTTCATGAGTGTGTCCGCCCACTGAGGTTTAACTCAACCAATCACATTATTTCTGCCTCGGAGAAATGTTTGTAGAACTGAAACTCAATTTTGTGGAAAGTGGACTGTATTCCTAACATGAAAGAAACCTCAAACACCCACAACATCAACCGTTTTTCCATTTGCTACACTGTCCTAACCCTAACGCCTTTTACACTTCAAACAACAACTGACACACACTTGTAACGTTATGATACTTTGTAACTCAACATCCCTGTGCCTTTATGTGCTATCGGATATATCGGAAAAACTAATTTCAAGTGTCAACGCCCTACAGAGTCGGATGATTAAGTCGGAAAATGTTGCTACCCCAGTTTATGATGTATGACGCAGTGGTGACCTTTAATCTTATCAATAGGCGAAAAAGTTTTGTTAAAGTTTTGTGTCAGTCAACAGTGAGAAAACACGTAGATGGTCCTTTATTACAGGTTTGTAGCTAGCCAGACTAACCCAAAATTAGTTTGAATGAAGTTCGTCTAATCAGCTTGTTAAGCTGCAAGACATTCCTTGTTTGTTTATTGTTTGTCTTCCGGGTTTGATTTTCCGACAAAGTAGCATGTGAAAGCAACGCTGTTTAGCGGCCGACTTGGAAGTCCCGGATGTCAGACTTTTCCCACCAGCACCTGAACGCACAATGAGACCCTGTCCTGTGGAAATGCTGGATCAAATCCAACCAGAACCCTCTTTCCCGTATTTCTTCTGCTTTGTCTTCCTCTCTGCCTTCTTTCTACATTGAAAAAGAGAAAACCCTAACCCTAAACCCTAAACCCTAAACCTAAACCCTAAACCCTAACCCTAACCCACTAACCCTAACCCTAAGTGGAGAGGAACTACCCACTCTTAACAACACTGTTAAAAATCCTCCATCCCAACAGGAAAGAGGCTATTGAATACACTGTGTACTGTGGTATTTTTGGTGAAGTGTCGCAATCAAACTGAATGAAAAATTGCCTCAAAGAAACTTCCTTTAATTTCACAACAGCGGGTGTCGTGACAGGATGAACTCTCTGGGTCACTCACACCTCATCCTCTCACTCCTCTGCCCATCACACCCTTTCCAGGAAAGTGTAGAGCGTTCGCTGTGTTTGCAAACACTGAGCTCCGTGTCACTGTGAAACCTGCTGAACTCATAACGCCACTGCTCCGGGTTCACATCCACTTTCTGTCTTTTTATGATTTTCAAATGTTATACTGACAAAGTTTAGTTAGGTGTAGTTTAGTTTAATACATGGCTTTGTTGAGTACTCAGTTCTGATTGGCCAATGAACTCATTCTGGGGTCTGCTATGTGTGAATAACCAGCTGTTTGTCAGTTGAGAAGTAGAACCCTAATCAAATGAACCAGCGACACCTTGGTTACTGCAGACAAACACTCAACTGAGGTTAGAGACAGGCAATATTTCTCCAAAATTACTTTTAATTTATTCAGAGAGTGTAGTTTTGGTTAGCTCTGCTACAGTGTAGCCATGGATGCTAGCTATAGATGTTGCAATGGTTGTTGGTTTTTGGTGGGAGCTTTTTGAAATACTTTAGCTCGTAATAAAATCATTTTAAATCACTATTTCATGTCAAATGATAAATGCCTTTGTCAGTAGCGTTGTAATAAGAAGGATGATGTACAGCAAGACGGTCATTACTGCTAAATAATCCCTGACAGGATGAATCAAAACCCTGATGCAAAGTGATCCCTTAGTTTAGTTTAGTTTAGTTAACTAAATGCATAATATCATAAGCACACAACACATGCCTCCAACGGTGATGTTTTAACTACAATAGCTTAGCTCACTCCAATTCACTTCAGTGACGACACAGTTACTGGACACACCTAAACAAACCTAGATCACCACCATGTCATAAAATTCTAATCACCTTGTTCAAACCGCACTACAAATCACCTAAGGGCATCTTACTATTGCTTCCTGTTGGTAATATTAAAGGACTCCAGAGGTGAAAGGATCGGTGAGTCACCGTGTTTTGAAAGAGAGTTTACATTCCAGAGAGTTACCACAAACACTGATAAGTCATCTGCTGCTGGAAAATGTCCCTGGACACACCGTTCAGTTGAGAGGTGACAGAGGTGAAGTCCGTCTGTAGCTGCCATTGTACCACAAGCTCAGGAAATACCATCATGACCGGCGTGTACGGGCAAAAATACAAAGCATGACGTGAACGCTGTCCTGTGTGGCTCAATGAGAAGAGCATGGCACTGACACTGCCAGGTTATTTAATGTAATATATCATAAATAATGTGTTGAAAACCATTCCTTTTCTTTAATATGTCCAACAACAATTGATATTATTGTGAAACTGATGTCTCTTGTTGTTGTTGTTGTGGGGGTTTTCTTTTTTCCCCCCTCACTTTGTTGCTTGACATATTTCCTATTCATATTTCCTGTTTCCTATATCCTGTAGTTTCTGTCTCTTGTGTATTTGGATGTGTCACACGCACACACACACACACACACACACACATTTGTGGGAAATGTATTACATTAACAGGACTCTCAATCATGTTAATGGTTTATTATGTTAATGGAAAGTTATTACGTTAACAGCTGTAACAGGTTGCATGTGCATCACTGTTTGTTGAAACTTTATAGCTCTAATGTTGGTGATTTTCATGTTTTAACTCCAGTTGAAGGATGACATGTTCCTCTGTGGGTTGAGAAAATTCTTCCACCCTTTGGTCTTATAAAACCTTTTCAAAACCCCATTGGATGAACTCAAAAACGCCTGGTAGTCAGTCTGAAAACAAGGCTGTTTTTATTCGTTCCTGAAAGGTTTTGGAGATTTGTTGACGCCAAAAAAAACACAAGAACAACAAAGTTTGAAATGTTCAAAGTGGAGGGAATTTTTCTAGAATGCACAGTTGTCATATAAAGAGGCTTAGTTTAGTTATTTCCTTGAAAGAGACGGCCATAGCCAGGAGGAAATATCTAAAGTATCGTATGAGAGAATAATGTAGATACAGACGGGGTCGGTATGGAATTCGTAACGCTTAAATCCGTGCGGCGACCGGCCCTCTGATGGTACGTTATTAAAACAAAGGACTCCCGGCGCCACAAAGGTACGGCTCAGGCCTGACTGAACGTCGGGTCGGTGTAAATAACACGACGCTGTGAAGCTGTGTTTGTTCAGCTGTGAGCTCGATGTGCCTGTTCCTGCTCAGGTGCTGCGCTTCCTTCAGACCGAGCTGTGGCGAAATACCTGTTCTTTTTTTTTTTTTTTCTTTTCTTAGAATAGTTTTTATTGGTGAAAAGCATTAAGCAAACAATGGACACAATGCGAGGTTTGCAGGTCACCATTTTTCACATTATTGCCCCACCCACCCTACCACTCCACCCAACCCCTGCACAACAACAACAACAACAACACACATTACAAAAACATAATAATACAAAAAAAAAAAAAAAAAAAAAAAAATTTGAAAGGGAAAACAGCGATAACAGATGAAAACCAATACGATAATACTAAAAATGGAGTGAATAAGTAAATGGCCAAGAAAAAAGTGGAGGAGAAAAATAAATAAATAAATAAATAAATGAATAAAATATGGGGGAAAAAACCCTCTCTTTCAACTTGTTTATATTCGTGCCATAGAGGTAAGGAGTACACTGATCAGGGGTCAGCTACAGGCAGATAACATGTAGAAACACAGGCAATAAGTCAGGAGGAAGAGCAGAAACTTTATCTTTTCTAGATGCAAAAACAACATCACATCTTTCAGCCAGGCGGAGAATGGGTGGGGGGGGGGGGGGGGGGGTGCAGGCGATTTACAAGCTAAGAGTATTCTTCTCCTGGCTCGAAGTGTTGCAAGAGCAATCATGAAATACCTGTTCTGTACCTGCGCTAAATACCATGACTCAGGATGACTCGGCATGATTTGTTGGACCCGCTGCTGATCTGATACGAGACACAATGACTGAAAGGTGGAGGCTGGAGCCGGGGAACACAATACACATTGTTCTATTCATGTTTGCTATGATGTTAAAGTGGAAGTCTATGGAAGCCCATTTCCGCCACCTGTTAAAAAAAATCTGGCACATTTTATTTTTTTGGCATCATCAAATTAGATTTTTTTTCTCAATAGTATGACTTAGCATCTTGAGATCCTAAGTCATACTATTGATGAAAAAAAAAAAAATGTACCAGTTGTTTTTTTAACAGGTGGCGGAAACGAGCTGCCATAGTAATCTGAATCTTAAGATGCTTGTTTCTCTTGTGTTGACATCTTTGGCTCTAAACGCTCATTGTTTTGTTGTTCCTGCGCTGCGCTTCCCAGAGATCACCTGTCAATCAAACAGCGTGGGCGGGACTGTGACGTCTTTTTCCTTGGAGTTTCTGTTAATGAAATTTGAGATTATGTAGGCGCCGTTCTTTTCTTTGTCTGGTCAAGTGGCCAAAACCACGGGTGAAGTTTCTTTTATTTGGTTATATCTCACATGCCCTTTTACATCAAAAATATTTCAATATAGGTTGACAGTTTCCTTTACAAGGGGTTACAATTGAGATAATGAAAATAATAATAACAATACTGAAAATAACCAACATAAATAACACAAACATATCAAAACAAAACTAAACATGGGCTATATACACGTTCACCTTACACAGACACATATTCAGTCCAATACACAGGAAAATATCCATATTATTTATCAAAAAAAGTATATGGTCGTTCCGTTATCAATCCCAGTGGTCCCCTATTGCCTCCATTAGTGGTGTCCATCTTTCTATAAAAATTTCCCTCTGTAATCTTAGCATATATGTAATTGTTTCCATTGTATAAATGTTTCTTAGAATTGTTAACCACTCATCATAGGTGGGGGGGGGGCCTTTTTAAGCCATCTTATTGTAACCACGAGTGAAGTTTGATACCGAAGTGGCAAAAAGACTCCAAACCGTCCAATTCATGCAAGTCAATGGGACCACAACCCAACTTCTGCATATAAATATAAATTAATTACATTTTTCCACAAGAGGTTATGGCCTTAGTAGCTAATTTCACTTCTTCTAATGTGTGTCCTTAAGGCTTAACAAATATGTCAACATAGCAACGATCGTAAACACACTCTCCAGACTTCAAAGCGGCCCTTCAGGGGCCAGTGGGTGACATCACACTCACTACTCCATCTGTTTTTACAGTCTACAGTTCAGCCATGGCGGCTAAATTGCATTAAAATTCTTCTCATAAATTGTCTGAATTCTTCTTGATTTCCTTGAAATTCCCAGGCTGGCGTTGTCAGGTGTAAACTCCACCTTGTCAGAACCAGCTCTACTGGTGCTGATGCCCGATGGGGAAATTCCTCTTCTCTTGCTCTCCAGGGAGGCCAGAGGTCAGGCTCAGCTACAGAGCAGCAGCCTGGGTCCAGTAAGGATTCAATGTTTTGCTCAAGGACACGTCAGCAGGGCGGACGCTTGAACCCTGGTCCTCCAGCCTGTCTAACCTCTAATCCACCCTGCTTCTCCATTAATATATCTGATGCTCAACCTCAACCTTACCAGAAGACTCCATTGCAAGAGATGAAACAAGGATCATGGGCGGTCAGAAGGGTTAAAACACTGAGCCAGAAGTTGATCTTTCATTAAAACACCGCTCTACTGAAGAGAACTTGCTCTGCAAATACGGTTATGTATACAGAGGAATGCCTAAACCCATTAGCCCAGAGTATTAAATGCATTTTACCTGGAGGCCTGTTTGAGTACAAACAATGGAGCTGCCTTGCTAGTTGTGGAAAAATAGTTGTCATTCTCTTGTTTAAAAATAAAACTGGCTTCAGTGATCACATATCCAAGCTCTTAAATGTATTTTCTTTTAAGACACTGGAGTTCCTCTGTAGTTTCACAGTGATAAACAAAAGTGACAAAACAATAAACTGGTGATAAACCCAGAAACAGGAAAAAATAGTCGACTGCAGATAAGATAAGAAAACCTCACCTCGTTCATAACATCACACCTCGGAAAAAACAAACCATAAACAAATTTCCATGCGTGCTGCCATTCCAACCCGAGCTACAACAGAATGTTAATCCCACTAAAACGGATTAGTAGTCTGTTAAAATCTGACACTGGGTTCCTGGAAAGTCTGGGAATGTATGGAAAAAGAATTGGATATTTTCCAGGTTTTAAAGGTCCAAACGTTTGGAAAATTATAAAAAAAAAATGTTGTTATAATGTCCCGATGTACACGCAACTACACGTTTTCTGTTGTTTAAACCCCTGTCATCTCAAATATTCTGGTATTTGTCTCTGTGAAGAATAACCTTCATCATCCATGGAGTGATATGGCAGTTATGGACAAGACGACTATCCAAGTAAATTGTATTGAAGAACAAAATCTTCAAATTAAAGCAAGAAAATAAGATTTGAATAAGAAATTGAAATTTGTATATGAACTCTGTCTGACACAGGAGAGAATTCACAACACTGCATACCGTCGAATGTGTCTTCCAGGGAAAATGAGCTCTGATGGGCTTTTATTTTCCTGACTTTTCTATTCTTGACTTTTCTAACATCAAAGCAAAATCGGATTTTAACAGAAAAATCAAGTCTGATCAAGGTCTCGAGCACCGACGGTCAGTCCCCGGGTCCAGCGTTATGCAACAGCGTGGTAGTTTGAGTAAAACATGGTGAAGATAACAGTAGTGACGAATCACCTTTACGTTTGAGACAAGAAAAGTAAATATTCTCTCGGTTCTGTCAATAAAGAGAGCTGTCAATCAGTGGGAGTCAACCTCGGTGTCTTGTATTACTTCTCAGTGTGTGACAGATTACATAAAAAGAAGTCGACAAGATCTTACAGCAGCAGCAGTCACATGGTGCCGTAAGATCTTTCTCCGTAAAACACACAGTCATTAGAGCTCTGTTCAAAGTGTGGATTAGAAGATGAGCGCTGGGAAGATTAGAAAGGCAATTATTTTTGGGGAATATGGTGCCAGAAGTTATTACCTGTCGTGTTACGCCTTGCACACAACTTTCATTAGTTCGCATTCGTTTGAAGTATGTCATTGTTGACTCACTGACAGACCCCGGATCTGTGCATAGTCACAACGAAGTCCAACAGAGTAAAAAAATTTTTTCGAAAAGCCTCATTGTCGCTGTCTCTGCCCATCCATACGTCTTCAATCCCACCAACAGTTATAAAAAACCAAGATGCAGAGGATCCAATTCGAAATAATTGAAAAAATATATAAGTGAAACTAAAGTAACACATTTAAGAGTGAAAATACATTAGGCTAACATTCGCTTAGCCCATGAAATACAACTCCGGCGGATCTTGACGGAGGCGCAGACGACGGAGAAGTTTAAAAATTTCAGCGCAACGTCTGTGCACAAGATGCTGTGGCGTTATCTATCAGTAAAATTTGTCTCCCGTAGAAATAAATGACTTTCGGTGTATCGTAAGCTAGCATTGCAAGTGAACGAGGCGTCGGGTCGTTCTATCCCAGCAAGCTTTTCATGGACAATGATGTGCAGGAGGAGGCCAAGTTCAACGGAAACTGTTTTGATCCGATATCACGAGGATATTTAGGTCTTAATTTCACAAAATGATGCAGCTATGGACGACTACGGACGTCATCTCAACTGTCTTTTTGACACAACAGTTCCCCTATTTTTCAATTTTGGTGCAGGCCGTCGTATCAGCATCTATTCAACATCAAAATGTGTCATAGCTACAAAAAACAGACAAATTCGCTCACATAGAATAGCAAAAAAAAAAGTGCTTCTCATACTCGTACTTTGCTAAACTGTAGACCAACAGGTTCATAGCTATTAGCGATTAGTGACTATACACAGTTGCCTTCAAAATCTGTTTTGTTTCAGTGAGATGTATGTAATGATAAATAGTTGTAGAGAGCAGGGGTGAAGCCGGCAGCTCAGGTCTTCATGAGTCCCTGTCAGATTCCCGACCGGGCCGTCCCGTTACATAACCGTGCCTCAGACTGAGCCCTCCACCTGGGAACCCAGCTCTACTTTCTCACTCCCCCAGACACTCTCAGCCACTGATCTCACTCCCAAAGCTTTGGCTCGCTGCCTCGCTCATAACCTCTGAGACATCTTTGAAGTTAACGCTGCAAACAGCCACCGCAAAACCTAGCTTCATAACCAAAGGCTGCATGGAGCTCTGTTCAAAGGGCGGAGAGATTAAAACAGGTCCCTGCATTATTTTGGACAATATGGAACCAAAAGTTATTGCCTGTTATGTTAGCAGACTGGAATTTTAGTTATACAAACATTTCTCAGGGTCAGAGCTGCTCTCTGTCGTCTACAATGGAAATTCAGCTTGCTGCTTGGCACAGTAAAAGCACAATGACAACACAGATAAAATACAATACAAAAAATGGATTCCAATACATTTAGTGTGTTGGAGTGTATTGTGAGTCATCTGTGAGGAATGAGCCATCAAAGTCTAATAGAGAGGACAGAAATCACCACAGGGGAAACTGCAAAGTCACAAGGCTGCTAACCTACCTGTTTTAAAAAGTCGCTATATAAATAAAGTTTTACTTACTATTGGCCAACAGGTTTTATTACATAACAGAACATTGGAGTTTTAGTTCTACAAACATTTCTCAGGGGCAGAGCTGCTCTGGAGGCAGAAATAATCTGATTGGCTGACCTTCAAATTCAAACTAGCCATACTAGCCTATAGCTAGCTAGGTAAGCTAGTTAGCTAGCTGCTGACCTTCAACATCATGATGCCATGGGCATGGATAAATAAAATAAGTCATTGCTATTCATATTTTTATTAATATTTTGCCATTCAAGTTTGCTAGCTAGCTAGGTTGTGCTAGCTAGAAAGTGGTTCTTTGGCTCCGCCCACTGAGGTTTAACTCAACCAATGAGATTATTTCTGCCTCCAGAGCACCTCTGCCTGAGAAATGTTTGTAGAACCATGTTATGTATTATGTTATGTCATGTTATGTAATAAAACCTGCAGGCCATAGTAGTCTTGTGACTTTGCAGCTTCCCCAGTACAGATTCTGTCCTCTCTGTTATGCCGCTTTTCCACCGTTCCAGGTACCATATTACCTGGTACCTGGTACCTGGTACTTTTTTTGGGAGCACCTCCGTCGAGGTTCCAAGCGAGCTGAGCTGAGGGGTTGTGGGGGGTGGGGCACATTGAGGGGGTACTATCTGCAGTGGAAAACCTTACTACCAAAAGCGAGTCGAGTCAAGTCGAGGCGAGTTGAGCCGGTACCATGCGGTGGAAAAGCGGCATTAGAGAGTTTGATGGCTCAGTCCTCACAGACAACTCACTATTGAGTGTGTTACTCAATACTCTAAATGTATTGGAATCCATTTTTTGTTTTTGTATTGTATCTGTGTTGTTATTGTGCTTTTATCGTGTCTCGCAGCAAGCTGAATTTCCCTTGTAGACAATACAGTAAACTGAGCTGTAGGGTTAAGCATAAGCTAAGCAGTGTTTGTCTAAGGTAAGTTTAACTATCGGTAACCGCAAAGCCTCAAAGTCTTATCCTTGGGGGATAAAGACTATTACCCAAAGTTCATCATTCAATGTATCTAAAATTTAGAGGATCTGGTTTGTGAAAGTGTGAACAACCAAGGACATTTCTACTATCCTTTCCTTTTAAAGTACCATCATTTATATATTTTTTTATCGTTATAAAGCAGAGGTGAGCTAGTATTCAGCCTAAAATGTCACTTATTTTGTGAGAGTAGGAATCCTGGTTTTCAAATGGTTGATATCTCATTTTGTAAAGAAGTTCTTCATGTGTTAAAATACAAAGTTTGTTGAATGGATGAAAATCAGTGTTGCAGCATTTGATTCGCTAAAACAAAAGTGGGTTATCGGGAGCTGCCTGGCCTCTAGTGTGGAGACAGTGGGTTTGTGCATGCGTGTGTGTGTGTGTGTGTGTGTGTGTGTGTGTGTGTGTGTGTGTGTGTGTGTGTGTGTGCATGTGTGTGGTATGACCTGCCGCGATGGCCTCATTAGTGAAGAAGTCTCAGACCGGCCTGAGAAAGGGAATCAGTCAGAAGGACGTCAGATGTGGGGCACAGAGGGTCACCGGGCCCGAAGGCGGCCCCACAGTGGATTCACACCCGGCTGGATTCAGGTCAGATCAGACGGCGGGTGATGAATGAGCGTTTTCTCTGAGGGCCATAGTGGAAAAATATTTGTATGTCTATATATGTGCGGCCTGATTTTTGCTTGAACGAGAGGTCTGCTCCTTCTGGAAAAAGTGGCGTAAACGGAAACATTTTTAAACTAATCAAATCTTCTTCGTTTTAGTTTTAAAGCGGCAGTCTGCAAAATTTCTATAGAGCAAACTCAGCTTTCATACATGGAAATACTGTCAAAATATCTCTTAAAGTGACCCTGTTAATCCTATTATCCTTTTGAAAATGAAAGTGGTAATCTGCTAATCCATTTTGTTTTTTGTTTTCCTCTCCCACAAATCACCTGTCAATCAAACAGTGTGGGCGGAGCTTGGATTTTTTGTTGATGCAGTTTGAGTTTCTCTCTTCTTTGTCTGTTCAGCCACAGTGGCTATCGCTGCTCATGCTAACTACCCAGTTCTTCTTCTTCTTAATTCAATTCAATTCTTCTGAATTGAATTGAATTGAATTGAATTGAATTCTTCTGTTTATTCCAAACAAACCGCAAACTTAAAACTCATCACAGCAATCGGCGATAGAATAGCAAAACAGATATTTATATAAAATGTCATGGATTATTACTTTAAATAAAAATATTCTTTTCTTCACTTCATTTAAAATGTGGAGATCAGCCTTGTTGTTGTTAGAGTGTGCTGTTCTCGTTTATCCTCTTTTCATATTTTCACACAAATGATCCAAGAAATGATCCTTTGTATTTTGGCATAGGAAAATATTACATAAACGCTGCCATCGTTCCAATGCCCAGCTAATCTCTAAATATGTCTGACTGACATAACAGGGCTGTGGATGTAAGAGCGCAGGTTAGCGTACACACTAGAAATCAATCAGTCAGTCAATGTACTGTATCGCACTCCACTGCTGAATGTCTCCGGTCAGAGTAACACACTTACACAACAAACCCTGTTGACTTAACAGTGAGAAAGTCATTTCCAAGAATAGCTTCTCAGCACTAAAAATGATACCTGGACTGTATTTAATAAGTTTGGGGCTTCAGAAGCAGCCAGTGTAGCAGCATGGTTATTTCTTTAGACAAGGATGACCTGAGGAAACTACAACTACTTAATTTTATGTTTTTAGTGTATTGTTGATGCAGTTGCTTTGGCTTTTCAGGTTAACTTTGAGTGTGACATACACTACCAGTCAAAAGTCTGGACCCACCTGACTGAATGTTCTCTCTTTTTCATTCCCTTAAAGCCATTTTGATCTGAAGGCTTCTGCTTAAATGCTTGAAATGTGTTTCTTAGACAAATATAAATAGTGAAGTTGATCCTATGTATGAATTTCTTTCCAAAGCCTTTGCCTTTCCATCAAGGCAAAGGGCGGCTACTTTAAAGAATCTAAAATATAAGATAGTTTTGATTTGTTTAACACTTTTTTGGTCACTGCGTCATTCCATTTGTGTTATTTCATAGTTTTGATGTCTTTACTGTTATTCTAAAATGTGGAAAATAGTAAAAATAAAGAAAAATGTGGTGTGTCCAAACTTTTGACTGCTAGTGTACTTTACGGTTTTCAGTCTTCAGGAGTTTGACTTGCACCAATATTTTCTTTTTTTTTAAGTGTTGTGTAAAGCAAAGAGAAAGGTGTAAGATGAGATTTACCAGCAATATGAGCAGAATAATGCATGATTTTGTCGAGGAATTTGGTTTTCTGAGCCAAGAGCTGAACTTCTGTTATTATCATGATCATTTTCTAAATCTAAATCTTGTTTTTTGCTTGTTGTGCGAGCGCACTGGCAGATCTACTTCTCTGTCTGTGTGAGTTTCTTGAACCCTTTCACCTCTGACTTAGATACTTGTGACTGTTTTGATGCGACAGAGTTCAGCAACCGATGTCACCCCTCCGCTCAACTTTTCACCTCAACCCATCATCGTGTGCATCACTTTTCTGTTAATTATGACGTCACAGGAACCCGGTTAACGACACTTCATCATACACCTTATTATAATGGGAGGTCCAGAATGGGTTAAGGAGTGTTTGTTTTCAGATTGTGAGCATGTCAAGGCAGTAGAACCTGCTGTCAGATCTGATTACATCAAGTTGAATCATCTTCTCTTGAAGTAATACGAACCACCTGATTCAAACACTGACAACGCAAGAAACGAGCCAAGAAACAGCCAAAAAAATGACACCGAAAACCTTGGCTTACACCAGACCTCCTGGTATTTGCCGGTGAAAAAAGAGCAAATGTATGAAAAAGCACATGTGGTTCAGTCGACTTTTTAATGATAAAGTTTCTAGAAAGTGAACATCCCTTCTCCTTTGAATGCAGCCAACAAGCATCTGACAAATGGTGACGTGCAGCAGGAGGAGGCCAAGTCCAGCGTCAACCTAAACACATTTTGACAATATGATCTTATGGCACAGTACAAAATTCATAAGAAAAAAGGTTTGGAAACTGTTTTGAACTGACATCAGAAAGATATTTAGTTAGAAAGATTTGGTGCTGCTTTTACATCTATGCGACGTCAAAATGTTAAAGGTCCATATTCTCCACTCTCTAGTGTTTTTAGCTTTTGTGGACGCTACCGCACTGATCAATAAAACAGCTTCACTACTGAAAACGCTATTTGATTCAAAAACAGCGACGCTACGACCACACTACTGAGAAATGTAAACTAGTAGTGCCGCTACTTGTAGTGGCGTTACTGCCCAACACTGCCAAAAACACTCTCAATCCATTTTTCCACGTTCATCAGCATCTCTCTGAGCCTTACAAATAACAGGCTGTTTCTGTCGCTGTGTCTTTAAGGCTCATTAATATTAACGACCCCTCTGTTCCCATTGGCTAAGACGCCGCGGCCCGGCGGCTACAGGTAGGGAAAACTCTCCGGTTAATAAACAACGACAACCGCTCAACCGCTTTGAAAAAAACACTTTGTTAGTCTATTATTTCTTACAAAAATGATAATGAGCGAACCTTTGTGACGTCACAAAGTTACGGAAGTCCAAACGGCTCGTTTAGAGGCTCGCTGCACTAATATGGATTGTGTGGATTTAGTTTTGATACTTTCACCATGTTTAGATAGACCATCCAACTCAGTATTACAGAAATAAATGTACTTACTGAGAATGGGGGAAAAAATAAATATTTCTCTAACACATTCATTGGCACAATTACACTCTTGATTTGGTGTCAGACAGTCTGTAGGTGCAAACAGACGCACATCAGGTAGGGTGAGATATATAACATATTATTCTGCTCTTTTTCATGAAGTTACCAACTGTATCCGACAACACACACATTCTGTCCTTCCCCTCTTCTCTCTTTCTATCTTTAAATACTCACTCACATGCAAACACACTCACACACACACACACACTCACACACACCGGCTGCCACATGCTCACTTCCCCTGTGACTCCAGTTTCTGCATCATGGCTGTCATCCAGTGACTTTGCATCATCGCAGCGAGGAATCTCCATGTTGTTCGATGGCAGCTGCCTTTTGGTGGCATTTTGGGTACAAGATTCAAAAGCAAAGATTTCAGCTCTATAAACATTTGACCACTGATTATGTATATATACAGTATATATATATATATATGGATAAGTATTTATTATTATTGTTTGCATTTATTTGCATTTTTGCACTGTGTCTAGAGTTTTATATTATGTACATTACCTTTATTTTTTATCTTATTACCTCTATTATTATTACCTTTATTATCTTCTGTACTTATTTTTCCCTGATACCGTTCTGCCAGTTGCTGCTGTGGCACCCGAATTTCCCCAAGGAGATTAATAAAGTGATATCTTATCTTATCTTATCATTTGATTGGCTGAGTTAAACCTCAATGGGCGGAGCCAAAGAACCACATTTTTTCTAGCTAAAGTAACATTTAGACTGAAGCTCAGTGAAAAAGACAAGAGGTAAGAGAGGTGGAGGATACAGCAGATTCTTCAAATATTTCGATTACCTCACTAATTTTCACTTTTCCCAGCATTAGATTTGCATCAGTGTGTGTTTACTGGAACATTCCCCCGGCTCAGTGGACACTGGGTTTGAAGACACGCCCCCTTCCCGGCCGAACGTGCCCGAGCCGCGGACAGGAAGCCGTCATGGAGATGGCATTTCACAGCACTTCCCGTGTTGAAGGGCCATAACCATACAGAGGCATAAGCAGAGACACCCGGTCTCACCGGACGACTAGGCGGGACCCCGCGTGACGGATAGGTTATCATGCGCTGACCGGTCTTTGTTTATAGAGTTCAATTTCCAAAACACAAGAAATCTGTTTTGGAACTGAGTCATTATTTCCACTGAATCCACCCATGTGTTAAAAATGTGTCCACTCATGGTGCTGTGTGACACTCTGGATAAAGGTTTTATTTAAAGTGTTAATATAGCTAAAATGAAGAGCTTCTCAATACCAAGAAGTAACGCCGCTTGATTCTGTGTTTCCTTTAAGCGGGTAAAAATATCTTTCTATTGTACTTGATTTGATTCTTTTAATATAATGCATTTTGCTTGTGCTTTTATATGAATTTTATCTTTTTATCTGTCTTTTATCTGCCTTCTATTGATGTAAAGCGCTTTGAGCTGCATGTTGTGTATGAAAGGTACTTTACAAATAAAGGTTATTATTATTATTGTCTCTTAAAACCCCTCGCACCCTGAGTTTACCCTTAAATGTCCTCTGAAGTAGCTTAAAAGTTAGAAAAACATGCTTTTCCATACTGTATGACAACGAAACATCCATATTATGTTTCTGTTTATTAGACCTTGTGCATCATTTTCTACACATTTTCCTTTAATTCAGCCTGACATCTTTGGTGTCTTTGGAAACCTTGGGATCTGGACTAGAATTTAAACTAAAGTTCTGTGGGTTTGAACAGAGCTTGGCGGTGAAATGTGTTCATAATGACGGTCCCGCGTGAAGAACCTTAGTATAGAAGTATTTATTAACCCCTTGCACCCTGAGTTTCCCCTTAAAGTTCCTCTTAGGTAGCTTAAAAGTTAGAAAAACATGCTTTACTGAGTGAAATATTCAAAACCAAGATGGCATTTCTTTATGGCTGCAGCATTACAACAAATGGAAAATATCTAGATGTCTTGTGTTTGATTTTCTACACATTTCCCTTTAATTCAGCCTGTCATGTTTGGTGTCTTTGGAAACCTTGGGATCTGGACTAGAATTTAAAATAAAGTTCTGTGGGTTTGAACAAAGCTTGGCTGCAAAACGTGTTCGTAATTATGATCCTGCATGAGGAACCTTAGGGTAGAAGTATTTATTAACTCCTGAGTTTCCCCTTAAATTTCCTCTTAAGTAGCTTCAAAGTTAGAAAAAACATTTCCATACTGTACGACAATGTCTCATCCATATTCTGTATCTGCTCGTTCCAACGCGTCATTGAAGCTACTGCTGCTTATATTGAGTGAAATATTCAAAACCAAGACGCCATTTGTTTATAGCTGCACCATTACAACAAATGGAAAAGATCTAGATGTCTCATGTGTCATCATTTTATACTCATTTCTCTGTAAATTCAGTCTGACTTGGGATCTGGACTAGAATTTAAAATAAAGTTCTGTGAGTTTGAACAAAGCATGGCTGCGAAATGTGTTTATAATGACAGTTCTGCACAGACTTTAGGGTAAAAGTATTTACTAACCCCTTGCACCCTGAGTTCCCGCTTAAATTTCCACTGTAACCGAAACGTGTTGAAACAAAAACAGACGTGGCGTCATTTACTGTTACTGTTACTGTTACTCTGTGTCTCTTTTCCACATTTTCCCACATCTCAGTTCACGTTGGTATCAGCTTTGGGTTTCATCCTAGAACAGATATGAACAGTCACCCCCCCCCCCCCCCCCCCAAAAAAAAAAACATCGGATATGAGCGTCACTTCGGACCGGAGCGTGAAGTCGTGCGGTGTGAACGCAGCCCGGTGACCCAGACAGAGTCGGCCTGTCGGTCACAACTGCCACTGTGTCTTTGTGCGTGTTGAATGGACGGATATCAGCAGTATAGAATCTGGAACAAAAGTGGGTTTTCAGGCCTCTGGTGTGTGTGTATGTTCACGTACATGTGTGTCTGAGTGTGTGTCTATACGTCTGTGTGTGTGTGTGTGTGTGTGTGTGTGTGTGGATATATCCCCTTAATCCTCTCAGTCGCTGCGGCTCCACTAATTCCTGTGCCACACCAGTGCCCTAACTTTACCCTGCACTGTGAACTGAATTACCTCCCGCTCTCTTTTTTTTTTTTTTTTCTGTGTGAGAGGTTTGGATTTGTTTCATGTTTTAAGCGCTACACCATCACACACACATACACACACACACACACACACATATACAGAAACACTATCCTACAAAGCCAAAGAGCAGCAGCCGTGTGAGTAGTGAAACTGAGATAAATTACTTCACAGTTTTGCCGCTCCTCGTCCTGCCAAAAGCAGAGCTGGAGGATATTCAGGGTCGGGAGGTGACAGAATGCTTGTAGTGGCTTTACGTAATCTAAACACAAAAAAAAAAAAAATTAACTGTGTTCTGTTATCGCTGCCTAAGAACAACAGCTGTTCAACATGTATTCTGATTACAGGTACTTGTGAAAAATCAGAGGATTACTTCTGGAAAGACTTTTAAACTCAGAAGGATTTAAATAGTGTCAGCTTTATAAAATGTGGCACAGAAGAAAATGTAAGTAAATTTCCAGAACTTTGTAATTTTTAACTTTCTCTTTTCCACACCAGTGCCTACTTCAAACATGGCAAAGTACTCTGAAAGTAATTAGAATACATTACTAAAATACATTACTATCTGATTACAGTTTTAATGAGGTCAGAAGTGACTGTACTGGAATACATTCTGAAAGTAACCTGCAACCCCTGTGGATATCGCATTGTTTGGTGAGCCCAGTCATGACCTTTGACCTTTTAAAAAACCCACAAAGTAATGGCTGTTTTTTGCCGTTGCATGGCAGCACAGTGTGGATCTACTGGATACTGTTCATGGGACAAGACGACAAATTTGATGTCTGTGATGTTGTGGAAATTCTCCAATTCTAACAGCAACAATTAAGAAATGAATCATTTCGAAGGTTAGCACCGTGGTGCCGTGAACTCTGACACATTTCTCTCTCTCCATCCGTCTTTCCCTGTCTCTCTCCCTCGGACGCCCATCCATCCCATCCCATCCCATCCCATCTCATCCCATCTCAGCAGAGACGAGCGGGGAGTCAGCAGGTTCACAGGGACGACCGAGGCCCGTCCCGGGTGGAAAGTTTTTGGCGAGCGAGACGAGGGCCCCCCGCACCCCCCCCCCCCCCCCTCGCCCCCTCCCCTCCCCTCCCGGGCCCCTAAGGCTAACGTGATCCCCCCATTTGTGCTCCTGTCATAAAGAATGCGCCCGCTAAACCACTTTCCCACCACTAAGAGGATTACTAAGGTAATGCTTGCATATCAAGGGATGCTCCGGCAGATCTGGACACTGGGAAGCTGAAATTAATAACTCATGTAGAAAACTGGAGTGAGGTTTTACTGGGATCAACTGGGCGCCCTACCTGGCGGTTCGCTGTGGAGAAGCTAGCTGGGCAACTTTTGCAACGCTTGCTAACTTCCCCAATGACCTTTAACCAGAGGTGGTAGAAGAACACAAAGTCCCTACTCAAGTAAAAGTGCAAATACTCATTTAAAAATATACTCTGGTACCGTTTCAAATCCTTTACTCAAGTCAAAGTATAAAAGTACGTGGACTTACATTTACTTAAAGTATAAAAGTAAAAGTTGTTCTCTAAAAAAGTCATCTCTAATGTTCTAAACTGGTTTTCTGTTGAGCGTTCCTCTGAATCCCAGATGAGAAAGAGTCTGCAGCTCAGATCAGGAACCTGAACCCCAGCAGCTGAATTCACTAACGTTAATTCTCTCTCTCTTGTTGCTTCTCTCTTCTTCCTGTCGCTTCTCTCTCTCTCTCCCTTTCCCTAATTTTTGGTGTCGCTTTGCTGAACAAGCAGCCGATCACATCTGGCTCTTGATCGGCTGCTTCCGAAAATCAGTTGATGATTTCCCGAAAGTAACGAGTCTGTTTTGAAAATGTAGTGAGTAGAAAGTACAGATTTTTCTTTTGAAATGTAGTGAGTAAAAGTAAAAAGTCTTCAGTGAAAGAAAAACTTACTCAAGTACAGTAATTAAATATTTTTTGTTACACCCCACCTCTGCCTTTAACTATTAGAAAAAGGTTGTGAACCAAAGCGCTGGTTGGAGGACAAAAACATGCATCTGTACTTTGTTACTTTTGTTTCAGAAAGTTTTGAAACAGCTCCTTACTTAAATGTTTCTCAATAAGCTTTACATTTATTTACCTTTTTGGCGGTTCTCGTTTTGACACAGAACTCTTCAGAATTAGTCTGATCAGTCTGACATGGATCCTTGCCTCCTCAGCCTTTCAAAATGTCAAAAGCTCAGAGAAGGTGAGAGGCGACATGTGCAGTGGAAGGAAGCAAGGTGAGGCGTGAGGAAGTGGTTTTTACACTCAACTCACGTGTTTTAACTCACGGGGTATAAAATGTCACCCGTGCACAGTGATGTTTCAGCCAACATTGGAAACCTGTCAAGCTGTGTGGGAAAATAAACTCTGTTCGAATCTTACTAACGCTTGGTAAAAACTGTGCAGGGAATCCAGTGATGGCTGATGGGTTTTCCCACTCTGGTCGGAGTTCTTGTTTAGCTAAGGAATGTTTACGTAGCGACTCCGATCCTGTCGCAGGCCTCACGTCCGATCAGGATCAACTGTGTGTGTGTGTGTGTGTGTGTGTGTGTGAGAGAGAGAGAGACAGAAAGAGAGAGAGAGAGAGAGAGAGACGACAAGGGCTCCGAAACACAACTCACTTCCTCTTTGGCGACTTGTTTGCTTTTCAGTCTGATGGCCACCAGCCTCCTTTGTGTCTCCAGCGGCGAATGGCGGTCGCATTCACGCTCCGTCGCCCCGACAAAAAAACACACACACACACACACACACGCGCGCACGTAAATGCACATGCACACACACATATACACCTAGGCGTGTGCAAACACACCACGCACGCAAAACACACGGAATGTAAGATGAAAACGGCCAGTAAGAGCTATTTGCATAGTGCAGACAGTAGAAAAACTGTGTTGCGTTTGCTGAAATTCTCCCTTTGGTTGCCTCAAATGACTTTTCTTTGACGTCAAATCGCTGTGCAATGAATAAAATGCTGAGAAAATGAGTTGAATTTCTGGATTTGATGCCAACCCCAACCGATGGGAGCTGAACAGAATCGACTCCTCGACTCCCAACTATGAGGTTTACATATGTGTATATATATACATATATATATATATATACTTTCTATACTGTTTTATACTTTTTTTATATATATATGCATATTTGTACATAGTAGTTAGATGTTTAGGTTTACCTCTGTCCATTTTGTTGTCCTTGTATTTAGCTGTATATTTATTCTGTGTAAGTACATTGTGAGCAACAGAAAAACCGGAGTCAAATTCCTTGTAAGTGTACATAAAGCTGATTCTGATTCTGATTCTGATAACACAAACCACTGGGTCAACAAAAAAATAAAACAACGGATATGGTACAAAAAAACTCAACAGTCGAGGGGAAAAGATGGACCGGTTGGGGACAGAGAGAAGAAAACGGCTCCTTTCTCTTCTGTAAGGCCTGCCGCCAAATCGTAGCGGTACAAACTGAGTGTTTACTTGCCAATATGCAATGCAAATATTTCATTGTTAAATAAAATTGCCCCTGAAAAAGGACCAAAATGCCCCTAAAAATCTGATCAAGGGGGCAAAAAAAAAACATCCCTCTTGAAAACGTTAATTTGGAGTCATTCCTATGTTCCCAGGGTCCTATGTTCCCCAGATTTATATGGCACATAATGGGAACATGACAAAGGGTCCTATGTTCCCAAGGTCCTATGTTACCAAGGTCCTATGTTCCCCAGCTCTATATAGCACATAATGGGAACCTGAAAAAGATGATCCCCAGCTCTGTATTCGCTTAATATGGTTAGTTAGGGTTAGGGTTAGGGTTAAACATAGGACCCTGGGAACATAGATACACTCCCGTTAATTTCTTACCCCGGTGATTCGTGGCTTTGCATTGAAAGTCAAGAGTAGTCCGGTCAAAGAGTCGATTCTGCTGCGTTTTGATCGTCAAAACCACAGACTCTGACTCTCAGCAATGTGTCAAAATGGAGGTCTCAATTCATTTGGGGTCAACTCTCCCTCTCCGCTTATCCCATGCTCTTCTCCCTCGGTGGTACGAACCCGGTTACCCCTCGCACCATTTGACCCCAGGAGATCTTTAGTTCACACCTGGTGCCAGCGGGGGGAAAAAAACCCAACGACCTTTATTTTCCTATTAAAGCTCATGAGATCTTCATTTCTTTATTCCTTGGAAGAAGAAAAAAAAAAAGTGGTCCGTCTATATTGTAATAAAGATCCTCCTCAGAGGTAACCTGTTCCAAGAACACTCACAGGGGGGGCGGGGTGAGGAAGGTTGTTGAGCAAGAAAATCCCCGGTCTAAACCCAGGGAAAATGAAAAGTTAATAAGTGTGGGCCGGGAGGAGAGGGGCTGGAGGGGGGCGGCGGTGTTAGCGATCTGGCCCGGCCGCAGGAGGGGGGCTTGGTGGGAGACTGGCATGAATGAGCGTGAGGCCCTGAGAGGTATTTATCTAGTCAGGGGGCAACAGAGTTGGGCTACAGGAGAAAATGGCCGGCTGCCGAGGAGGTGATTAGCTTTGGGGTCGGGGTAATCGGGTGCAATCAATATAGGTGATGATCGAATCGAATGAAACGCAAGTAATATGACTTTTTCTTAATGTCGTAACAAAACTGGATAGATAGATAGATAGATAGACACTTAAACTGTGTTCCAGAGATGTCGGAAATTCTGAAATTGTGATTTCCTACGAGGAAAATTGGGGAAACTCTATATACATTGTCAACGCTACACAGCATTTTTAGAATCTTAAAAATATACACTTCATTTTTTAGCATTGCATGACCATAAATCTATCAAAACATCTGTGTGGTAAATGGTTAAATATAAATTTGAAATGTAAAGTTGCCCTTACAGTTGCCAACGTTCTATGCTTGCTAGCTTCTGCTAACTAGCTAACAGGGAAAGTACCAAAATATCCTGCTGTTGTAGAAGTAGACTACTGTTAGTTTGCCGAGATGTCACTTAAGTAGAAGAAGGCTAAATTTACTGGTGTAAAAATCTACTTAGGTAAAAGTATAAAAGTAGCTTATTTAAAATATACACAGAGCAATGTCTGCTTTTGTTAAAGTAACTCAGTAACTTTTAGATCTTTCTGCAAAATAAAAAGGACGAGAGCACAGAGTTCAATATGTGATATCATACATGTTGTTATAGACTATGTTGAACTTTCAATATGTAATTAAAAAAACAACAGAAAGTGCTCGTTGCCATTATTCAGTAACATTATTATATTGAGGTTGCTTTTGCTAATTGCAAGTTGCTAGTTGTCTAAACGCAAACCAATAATACTGTAATTGATGTTAACTAAGCTACTATCATGGAAAGATTTGAGCATTTAATGTTAGTTTGTTCCCTCCATGTTTTAGCAGGTTTGATGCAGATCATGCATTGACGAGTCTCTGATGCAATTCTTATGGAGAATCTACAAATTTGTAGACTCTAACAGATGTGACTTAAATGTAGCAAAAAAAGTAATATACTTAAAAAACATGTAAAAATATAATTACTGACTTGCTTGTGTTGTTGTGTGCGTGCAAACTGTTGCTTTAATTAAACATCCGTAACCATAAACCCTGAAGAGCATGGGAAGAGCTTATCAGTATATCAGTGTGTGTGTGTGTTTGTGTGTGTGTGTGTGTGTGTGTGTGTGTGTGAAGGGTTTTGTATGGTGCAGGAAATAAACTCCAGCCGCAATCGGGAACCACAACCAAACCAAGCCAACGTGTATTAAAGAGACAGGAGGTTAGTCAGAGTTCACACAAGGTAATGCTGTTGGTCCTGTTCCTGTTCTGGTCCTGAGGTCGGGGGTCCTGGGACACCTGAACGTCCCGTTGAGCCTTCTGGAGGTGTTGTTGGATCTAATTCAACCAACCAACTACACACACACACACACACACACACATACAAACACACACACACACTTCCCTCTGACATCCAAGCTGGGTTTCTACACAGGCGCTCACACTAAGGGTGTGATCACACCTACAGTGGAGAACGTTTCTTTTGGTATTTCTTTCGTTTAGATTCACGCTGCCCAATTACAGTGAAACAGTGCTTGTAAACAGAAGTCACATGACTCAGAAGTAGCTTGTTTATTGGACAGTTTTGGTAAGCTGTCATCCTGCAGGTTAGAGACGTTGGTGGCAGAGGCGAGTCAGAACAAAGCTGACTAGTTCCTGTAACTTTAGCTTGATGGACTCATCTGTGCTTTTCACTTAATTAACTTCTCTGGTTTTCATATCAGTTAAGAAAACATGAAGAACTAGCTGAGTATGAGCATGAGTCGAGTCTGCGGTTTGCCCTCAATTCGATTTGTTCTGCTCGGCTCTCCAACCATGAGGAACTGCTGATTATCAGATGTCAGCATCCGTCTCCTTATACCCATAATCCCTTGTGTTTTTGGGGTCATGTCCTGAAGCCGGCTGGATCACATTCTCCCTCCTAACAAACCGCACCGCAGCTCTCTTGTTGGAGGACGGAGACTCACATCTTCAGGTGTCATTATTTGGTGCCGCCCGAGTTTGAATGGCATTGTTCTCAACCTGGCTGAACGCACCAAACTAAAGAAGTAAACACAAGAGCTTGAATGAACTTCAGATACGCCTGATGTGAATGTGCCCTAAATAGCAGAAGGGATAGATGCATCAGATCCTGGTAAATAGATACAAGTGAATAGGGCTGAACAATTAATCAAAATTTTATCGAAATTGCAATATGGCCTACTGCAATTTTCAAATCTCAGGAGGCGCAATATTTGTTAAAGGTGAAATGTGTTTCAAAATACCATTTTAAATTAAATATTGTGGTGCTGCAGAGATGTCCTGGCCTACACATCATATTCTACAGACTTAAGAAAACATCTTTGTTTGGTACAGATCCCCGCAAAAATCACACCATAATCATTTTAATACGTTTTTCAATGAAAATGAGAAGAATAATGTAAAAATTATCATTCCCTCTAATATCGCAAATCATATCGCAATTGCAATATCAGTCAAAATAATCGCAATTAGATATTTTTTCAAAATCGTTCAGCCCTACAAGTGAATCTGTGAAGCCGATCAGAAGCAGAACTAAAGATGGAGCCTTTTAACCTTGTTAAAGTGTGTCTTGTCTTCCTGTTTCTCTTGAAACCTCTCTGGTTTCCTGTCTTCACG
Source organism: Centroberyx affinis (assembly GCF_046629955.1). Classification (NCBI taxonomy): domain Eukaryota; kingdom Metazoa; phylum Chordata; class Actinopteri; order Beryciformes; family Berycidae; genus Centroberyx; species Centroberyx affinis. The sequence goes on along the minus strand of NW_027279276.1, from coordinate 15,297 downwards.
AGTCAACAGGAAGAGTCAAACCTCTGATGTATTTTCCCACCACTGACTCCAACCTTCAGTGACAGTTCGCCTACAGCTACAGCAACTGCTGGACTTTCACTTGTAGCTGCAACCTGCTGAATGTCAAACAGCTTGTAGAGATGGAACACTTTTCTGTATCTGTAGAGTGACATGTACCATCTGCTGTCTGTCCCACACTGAATAGTTCAGTTAGTTAGTTTATTTTTATTTCTGTGTCATGCCAAACATCTGGCTCATCCCACATGGGATTACAGGACACCGCCATTTTACAAAACATACATCTTCCGGTGATACATATAAGAGCAAAAAAAAATAAATGACCACATTATAAAGTACTACTATATTCTTTCAAATAACATATTTGACATGATAGGTTTCAAATGAACAATACACTGAAAAGAACTGCTACAAACTTCCAGTTTATCTTGATAAAGAGCTTTTTTCTCCTCTCCCAGGCTTTCTGCAGGTAACTAGCTCATCTAAATGTTTCATAAGCGAACAGCCAACTCAATCTTTGTGCATCATCCATATTTACAAAATCAATATCTGTTTTTATCTTACTAAACAAAGTATTGCGCAGTTCCCAGTAAAAAGGGCGATAGCAAACAAAGTGAAACTGAATAAGAGGCCCTGACCCAGTGCCATGTGTACCGATATGTATTAATGTCACTGTGAGTTGTCTGATACGTTTCTGCTTCAGTGTCACCAAGACAAATTCCTGTTCATTTATTATATTTAATATTTATAAGTAAAGTGATTCTGATCAAAGGAGCTGTTCACTTCTCACTTCTCAGTTCACAGTGTGAGTTTAACCACAAGATCTCTATATAACCTACTAGAGAAATTATCTTTGAGGGGAAACTGCCAGACTACGACAATGGGATACGGCAATGTATCTGTCTTGCATATCTTCTGAGTTTTTATTTAAATGTGTTGTATAATTTAAAACTATGGTATATTCAAATTGTATTTTTATAGTTTATGTTTTTATTTGTTTTATTCCTATTTTATTGTCAAATTTTCCCTATTTTATCATGTACTCAGGTCTCACTTGCAAATGAGATCTCGACCTCTGTGTGACTTCCTGAATAAATAAAGGTTATATATTCCTCGTCAGAGTTTAACACTTTGCTTCTTGGAGGACGCTTTTATCCAAAGCACCTTGCAGTACCAAGCAGTGGGAAACAAACCCCCTAACACAGAGAATACACACATGCTACTGTAAGGTGCTTTGGATAAACGCATATCCCTGAGAAAACGAGGAATCTACCTCCGTGTAGATTTCTGCAGAAGGTGTGTGCAGGCAAATTCCAGTGCAGACTTGCTCTAAGCCAAACCTAACACACACACACACACACACACACACACACACACACACATGCAACACGCCCATACGGCTAAGCTGAGCGGCATTGTTGCCGTGGCTCTGTGCCACAGAGGAGCCGCGGCCGGTCAGTCGCTGCGCTGACGGGCCGCGATCCAGAGGCTTTTACAATTAAATCATTGTTCCTTAAACTTCTCAGTGAGCGAGTTCTGGATGTACTTCTGGTGAGCCCCCACATGACAAAAGCAGTAACACTGGCAGCAGCAGCAGTAGTAGAAGTAGTAGTAGTAGTAGTAGTAGTACTAGTGGTAATAGTAGTAGGGTAGGGAGGTAGGTTGTCCCACAGCTACACACACGACAGACAGACTTAAATGAATAGCAGCAGTCGGCATCACAATACAACAAATCAGTCAGTAAAACACTCTCCAGCACACAGTTGCATAAAGCTAGTTCAAGACTAGTCTAAGCCTTAGACTGGTCTTAGATTCTCAGGTTGGACTAGGCTAATTAAGACTGTTTGTTACTTAAATATTCCAACTGATTTATTGTGAGGTAGGAAAGTTAGCCACCTTCCCCCCCGGCTAATCTTGAGTTAAGAACTTTGGCCTAACTGTCCGAGTGGGAAGTTTAAATACTGAAGCTGTTTCTTACAAGATGCCAAATCTCTGGTTTTTGGAAAGAGCCTGAAGAAGAGAGAGAGTCTTTAGAGACAGACACAACACATTAGAGATCTACAACAATCAAGAAGTAGTAGGAACTGGTAGATATAAGTGTCTACAGCAAGTTTGACTTAAGGTCACATTTAAGTCTAAGACCAGGTCTATCTTTATGCAACTGGCCCCAGGCTTTGTCTTCAAGCTATTAAAGTGTGGATTGCAGTAGGTATCAAAGAGCGTCGAAACAGTCAGTGGAACACTCGGTGAACTGAAAGAGGACAGGTGGCTCATCAGGACCGGATAGAGGGAGCAAACGATTCTGCATGATGGCCCTGAATCACAATATCAATTTGTGTCATTTTCAAGTAGGAAAATTGTTTTTTCGATATATCTGATAGCACAAACACACAAACTCTCACCTGTCTATCACCTGGACCCGCCCTCTCTGACCTGTCAATCACCTCGACCCGCCCTCTCTCACCTCAACCCACCTTCTCTCACCTGTCAATCACCTCGACCCGCCCTCTCCCACCTGTCAATCACCTCGACCCGCCCTCTCTCTGGCCCTCGACCGACCCTCTTCCACATCTAGTGTATGGACGCGTTGGGGCGAATGATGTGTGTGTATGTGTGTGTGTGTGTGTGTGGGGGGGGGGGGGGTGTAACAGGGCCCCAGTGTTAGGACGAAACCCCCCCACACACACCAAACACACACACACACACACACACACCGCTCCAGTTTCCTGATCCGTCTTAGATCTGCGGGTCGAGCTAAAGCCCCAAACAATGGCTCGCACACAGAGCCACACACAAACTTACTCATGTGTGACTGAGGGCAGAGGAATGCACGCCGCCCGTGTGTGTGTGTGTGTGTGTGTGTGTGTGTGTGTGTCCGAGAGAGAGAGAATGTGACAAAGGGCGAGAGAGAGAAGTGACAGAAAGACAGAGGTTCCCCTGTGTGTTTCACTCAAGAATGTGCAGAATCTCAGAGAAATTATTTCTTTCTTTCCTCGACGTGTGGGATAAGTGTGTGTTTGTTTGTTTGTGTGTGTGTGTGTGTGTGTGTGTGTGTGTGTGTGTTGTGCTCGTATTCTGCCACTTCCATTAATCGGGTTACATGCCACGTAGGCACTAGAGAGAGGAAGTCATAGTTTACTTACCTGCGTTCTCCTGCAGTTTGTTTTGCAGAGGGTGACCCTATTCTCTGCTGACTGTGGCCATGTGAGATTTAAAACACAGTGTTTTTATATTTTTCATTTTGAATAAATTACAACGTGGATCTCATTCATCCTACTGCGTCACACAGATTAGATGCAACAGTTTTTATTTTGTCCCAAACATCGTGAGAACATTGATTTTGTTATTTTTTTTAATTGATTTAATTACAAATATTTAAGCACAAGGCAAACAAAGACCAATACACACAAAAATCTATTCTATTTTCAGAAAAGCATTGCTTTGTTTTGTTTCTTTCTTAAAAGACCCTATCATGAGGATTTGTGTCAGTGTAGAAAAGGTGTCAACTCTATTCTGCAACTAAAAATATACAACAGTGTGCAGAAGCAAAATACAGTCAAAGCCACATAAAAGTCAGTGAAGATGGCTCAATTTCAAGTTGTGTTGCGATGTGCATTAAAAATACAGTTTGTACATTTTAGTGCAATGAAAAGCTTCTGCCCCGGGTCTCTCACCTTAAAAAATAATGCATGAAAACACATGAAAAATAAAAATTACACCTGAATTAAAAAGACAAAACAATAATTGCATAAGAAGGACGTTAAAGTTCTTCATTGATTCTGCCTCAACTTTTATAATTAGTTTAAACTCACCAAAAGAAACTAGCTTCTTTCTGTTTCAAGTTATTTTTCAGACTGTTTTCTTCTCCCAAAAAATGATCGTGTGGCACTGCGTACGCTCATGTAAGACAATAATGCATTGTTGTGGGACTGTTTATATGCCAGGACTCGCTTTGCTGTCCTGAAAAACTAAAAACTGGCCTTATCAGCCTGTGATCGTCCCTGGGAGTGTTTCTTCTTGGCAGTGCGATGCGTTTCAGTCTGAACTCCTGTCACAGGATCACAAAGCCAACGTGAGTCTGAGGCCGGTAACATTTTCAGAGCGGTCCAGGACCTGAGACATAATGATGTTGCATAATACAGTCGGAGAAGAAAGATCTCTTTATTTTCCGACTGCTGGCGAGTCATACACACCAGTGATTAAGTGCTTTGGTCTGTGTGTGTCATTCAAAGGACCAAAATCATATATAAATGGTGACGAGGCTTGTTATTTTATTTTAACATATTTAAATATCCATTATGTTCAACCTTTCATGTTTAACCATACTTTGTGGCCTGCTGGTTAAATAAACCTTCAGCTGGTCTCAGGTCAGATGCCCCTCCCTGCTGAAGTGTCTCAACACACTGAGGCTATGCCAGCTTCAGGCGGCGCTGTCCTGTCCCTGACCTCTGACCTCTGACCTTTGACCTCTGACCTCACTGTGCTGCGAGGCTGGGTGGGGGTTTCCCTATGGGGATCAATCAGTATCACATTGTTATGATCATTATATTATTTCCATAGATGATAAAAGCATTACAATTATTGTTAGTAGTACTAGTTGTAGCAGTAACAGTAGTAGTATCAGTAGTACCAGTAGTAGTAGTTGTTGTAGTACTAGTAGTAGTTGTTGTAGTAGTAGTGGCAGTAGTCATACTAATAGTAGCAGCAGTAGTAGTAGTAATAGTAGTAGCAGTTGTAGTAGTAATAATAGTAGTAGTTGAAGTAGTAGTAGTTGTAGTAGTTGCATCAGTAATAATAGTAGTAGTTGCAGTAGTATTAATAGTGGTAGTTGCAGTAGTATTAATAGTGGTAGTTGCAGTAGTATTAATAGTAGTAGTTGCAGTAGTATTAATAGTGGTAGTTGCAGTAGTATTAATAGTGGTAGTTGCAGTAGTATTAATAGTGGTAGTTGCAGTAGTATTAATAGTGGTAGTTGCAGTAGTATTAATAGTAGTTGTAGTAGTTGTATTAGTAATAATAGTAGTTGTCGTAGTTGCAGTAGTAATAATAGTAGTAGTTGCAGTAGTATTAATAGTGGTAGTTGCAGTAGTATTAATAGTGGTAGTTGCAGTAGTATTAATAGTGGTGGTTGCAGTAGTAATAATAGTAGTTGTAGTAGTTGTATTAGTAATAATAGTAGTTGTCGTAGTTACAGTAGTAATAATAGTAGTAGTTGCAGTATTATCAAATCTGTTAGATAACAGGCTGCTTTATGAAGGTTTATGATGGGAACTGTGTGTTCTCATCATCATAAACCTTCATAATAACTCGGACTCTGGAGTGTCAATGCTTTTGTTTACACTGACATAAATACACACACACACACACACACACACACACACACACACACACACAGTAACCCGGATGAGGAGCGGCGTGTTGGAGTGTGTGAATGAGGATCAGGATGTGTGCTGCTGTCACATGACGGTGTTACGGTGTAATCTGCTTCAGACCGGGAGGTCTGCTTTGAAGCTGCGCTCACTGCCTGATCCGGACTGACACCCGTCCAGCACGCTCTGCCTCAAACTGTCTTAACTGTCCACACACACACACACACACACACACACACATAGATACATACTGGTGAAGTTTAAATAGGGAGTGGTAACCTAATTCTGCTGAGGTTTCTGCTTTATAGACTTTATTACTTAATCAGAATCAGAATCGGAATCAGAATAATGGTCCTATATAGGTATAGTATTTATATAGTTAGTATATTCCTATGATATCACTATAGGGACTTAGAATATTCCTATAATGCTAACTTTCTTTAATATTACTATAGGGAATTACATTGTCTGTGGCGCTCCATAATGAGTTGACAATGCCCTGAGCGTACTTTATGCAGCTGTTTGTTTCATATCCTGTGTATCCCTATGATATTCCTATAGTATTCCTATAAGAACTTAATATCTGCGCTGTAGTGGCCTTGCAGTCTTCTCTGTCGGCTCCCTGTGCTTCTCGGGGGGAAAGTCTCTGGGTCAGGCGGCGCTCTGTTTGTACACAAACCACGTCACGGCTGTGCGTAAAAAACCTCCTCGGAGCAAACCCAGAAGCCCCTCCTCCTGTTCGCCCCCTCCTACTTCCCCCCCTTCCTTCTTCTCCCTCCTGCCTGCTCGGGCTGATGCAATGCTGACCATATAAAGGAGCAGTCCCACCCCTCCTCCAGCAGAACAGGGTCTATTCTACAAGCGCACCGCATCTCTGGGAATTTGGTTTAAATTAATCGAAATTCTTTGCGTTTTTACGCGTCGCTCGTGTTTTATCCTCAGAGTATTGTGGCGCTTTGTCTTTACTTGAAGTGGTTCAACGGTTGTTTTTAACCTGATACTGTCTGGTAGGATATCTATTCATTTTTTTTAATTTGTTAATATCTAGACTTTATCCTGAAGGATCGGTTCTTCCATAGTAGGCTTTTGGAGTCGTTTTGTGACAAAGTCCGGACATCTGCTGTTGTGTTTTTACTGTAAAAGGATTGTACGGGCATCCTCCCTCATCATCAAAAGGTAAGACTGCCGGCATCTTCTTATCATTCACTGTCAGGAATTACAGGATGTAGGCGGCACGTTTTGTGTAGATAAATCTTACATAACTCATCATTTCACACGTTTGGTTTAATATTTGTCTATTTTTACCCCGTTATCTCCTCTGACTTTATATATTTCACATCTTATGACAAGGTGTGTTGCCTTCGGGCCCGCCCAGCTGTCTGGACTGACACATTAAACCCATCTTGGCTGTATCAGATCTGTTGAACTCTATACAAAGACAAATGTGTCCTTCAATGAGGCCTAAAGCGTTATTTTATATCATGTCAGCTGCTCGTCCGGATAAATAAATAATTAGTGTGTGACAGTGATGCTGCAGTGCCGGACTGATGTCTGCTGTCGGCTGACAGGCAGGACACACTGTCACTCCCGCAGAATTAAATATAGACCCACTGAGAGCCACACACACACCTGCAACTCCTATTTTATTTAAAGAGGCTGTAATCATGAGCCAACTATGAATTAGGGAGCCGTGCGCAACGGGTGAAACCTATGCGCAAAATGGACAGCCATGCCCATAATAGGGGGAACACGTGCCATTGTTTCCATTGGAACCAGCCATGGAAATAATGTCATTAAATGGATCCCCGGTCGCGCCTTTCAGGTTCTGTGAGGCTCGACATGTGTAGTGAGGAGAAAGCCAAGAGAAAATACATTTGTTATCATTATTATCCTCAGCTCTGCCTCGTCGGCCTGTTCGTCTCCATTCAAGTCTGTCCAGCCTGTAAAGTCTGTCATGTGTGACAAAAAGACACTGAAACGTGGAGATTTAATTTATTTTTTTCATTGGACTTTTCAAACGGTTTCAGGGGAATTTGGCGCAAAGTCAGCAGGCTGTACTGCGGCTTTTTGTCATTCAGCGTCTAGCGGGCTGAGGTGATGTCGGATGCCGGTCTGGTATTTTTCCACTGCCTCTCTGCCGATGAGTCAAACACCCCCCCCGTCCCCCCTCCTCCCTCCAAAACCAGTCACATGACCTCAGCTGCCGCGGCGCGCAGCGCTCACTATAATATTGATTATTCTATGGGCAGCCGTGAACGCGCACTGCCTAGAAATAAGAGGCTGGGGCGGGATGACGCAGGGGCAGAAAAATGCGAAAGATTCATGAGGAATTCACATCATAAAGATTTACCTCTAGTTTTTATTTAATTTAATTACATTTTCCTTGAATGTGCAGCATGAAACAACCCACTGCCAAGACTGAGATGAGCCGTTTCAACATCTCTCCTGATGAAGACAGCAGCTGCAGCTCCAACAGCAACGAGTACAGCTACCAGGACTGTCCCAAGAAGGTGCCGCTCAGCAGGTGAGGCCCAGGGCTCCCAACACACACACACACACACACACACACACACACACCAGGCACACTTCCTCTTTCCAAGCACACCGATGACGTGAAACCAGGGTGTTCATTTCCCCCAATAAATCTGCACCGACCACAGAGGAGATAAAGAGACGCAGACGAGTTTTAAGCTTGTGGATTTTGAACCGAATCTCATAATTTCTCTAAATGCTATTCTCTCTGAATCTCATAAATCCTGTTGTGTTTATGTTTTTTTTTTTTAAAGCCAATACCCCGACATGGACGCAGAGAGCCAGAACTTCCTCTCTGAAAACCTGAGCAAGAAGAAGTATGAGACGGAATATGTAAGCGCTCATCTCAGCCTCTAACACTCTTTGTTTTCTCTAAATAACTCCTAACATCTCTGCTGCTCTCTGTCTTCCTAACCGAGCGTGTTGTCTCTCCTCCTCCTCCTCCTCAGCACCAGGGGAACGCCTCCTTCGGCATGTCCGTCTTCAACCTCGGCAACGCCATCATGGGCAGCGGCATCCTGGGTCTGTCCTACGCCATGGCCAACACCGGCATCGCCCTGTTTGTGTAAGAACTCTATTATAATGCTCATCAAGTATTATCTCACTTTGGGTGATTTTTTCCCCCCTCAACAGCTTTAATCACTTTTGAGAGATTTTTGCAATTTTTTTTTTTTACGTGTTAGGGTTGGTGCCAGTGATGTAGAGGTAAAGAAAAAGTAAAAACAACCATCAATATGAACAGAATTCAGTTACTTAAAATTACTTATACTATGAATTTAGGTCTGCAAGATTCATAAAAGGTGAAAACTTTGATTTTAGGTGGGTTTTACCCTGCAGTGGTGGAAAAAAAAACACTCAAATCCTTCACTTAAGTAAAAGTAGAAATACCTTAAAAGGCATATTACTCCAGGAAAAGTGAAGATCTTGCATTCAAAACCTTTAAAAAGTAAAAGTATCAAAGCATTAGCAATGAAATGTAAGTAGGTATCTAAAAGCATTCACTCTTAAGGATGGCGTCTCTTTTGAGTGTTTTAGAGTGTAAAGGTTTGTTAAAGGGTGGGCGACTTCAATTTTGATCACATTTTATCACATTTTATTAACTTTTCCTATGTTTTTAGATGCAAAACCTTATTCTACAAAGTCACAAGTCACTCCAGGTGTCAGAGAGATGCAATGGAGTAAAAGCATAAAGTCTCATAAAATGGAAATGCTCGAGTAAAGTAAAGTTCCCCCAAATCTTCAGTGTAGTACTTGAGTAAATCTACTTTTGTTACTTTCCACTGGTGGGTTTTTCCCCTGTCAGTTTCATAATGCAGAGGCAGGAGGGGTCACAGGAGATGATGCAACTGTGAGCGGTGTGCTTTCAGGCCGCGCGTGTGTGTGTGTGTGTGTGTGTGTGTGTGTGTGTGTGTGTGTGTGTTCCCTCTGCAGCCGCTCGACCCTGAGCGGCAGATTACAGCGGGGTCAAAAGTTTAAAATACTTGCTGAAGTTTAAGTACTTGCTATCGTGTTTGCTGTAGATAAAACGTCAGAAAGAGCGCCCACTCCTAGTGCAAAAAAAAGAAAAAGAAAAAGAAATCAAGTTATTCTCCAGTATAAATTATGAAGCTGCTTTCATAAGAGCGCCCCCTGTAGGCCGTCCAGTGCAGCTTTAAATCCCAGTGAGAAGTGATGATGGTGTGTATCGTTCTCTGTCATGCGCTTTTCTTTTTCTTTTTAGTTTTTGCACTTTTTCTTACTTTTTTTTTGCATCTAATCTATTTTGGATTTCTGACTTTCTCCACCAGCGTGCCACTTCTCGTCGGGTTTCTTTTCGTCTCTTTTCTTTTTCGGGACAAACCTCCCACATCGCAGCACTTTTCCTCTTCTCTCTCCCGCTCTACTGAATCGTAGTAAAGAAAGGATATACTGTCTGCTGAGGCTGAGGGTGGGGGTGGGGGTGGGGGTGGGGTGGGGGGACACCTCTTAGCACTGATCCCCAATCAGCTTACTGTCTCCAAAATCCAACCTGAAGCAGTCAGGGGCGAGACAACCATCTGGAGAAAGACTAGAGCAGGGAAAACCCACTATTCTTCTTCTACTTCTCTTATTCTTCATGAACTTCCCATGGAGTGACAGTGACCCCGCCGGGGGTTTGGGGTTCACTTCTGATTAAAAATGTAGGCGCTCATGCTGTAGTACTGCGAGGGCTTTGGGTGAAAGAGAGCACCGAACGGCAGCCAGCTGTGTGTGAGGTGTCACGGTGTTTACAAACAGAGGGGAGGGTTGGGTTGAGTCGGGTCGTCCTGCTGCCGGGGGGGGGGTGGGGGGTGGGGGGTGGGGGCTTAGCGGAGGTAATCCTGCTGCGTTATATAAAACCCGATGCGTACGCTCACATGAGAGCATGAATGGAGCCGAGCGTGGGCCGCTGTCAGCTCACACTCTCTATCACTGAGTTAAATATATATATTATATAACTCAACACTGACTCAACCTATATCCAGTTCATTAAAGCTTCTTCTCCACTGTCTGATCTAAACAGCCGGTGTCTGGTCGCTCTTTTCCTGGTTTGTTTGGAATCAACAGTAGAAGAAGAAGAACTGGGTAGTCAGCATGAGCAGCGATAGCCACCATGTGCTGAACAGACAAAGAAAAGCGAAACTCAAACTGCAGCGACAGAAAACCCAAGCTCCGCCCACACTGTTTGATTGACAGGTGATCTGTGGGAAGAAACACCACAGTGAGGCTGAGGGACAAAGATGGTGACTGAATTACAAAAAGAAAAACAAGAATCTTAGGAGGAATAAATAAATGAATGAATGAACAGGCCCGTTTTAGCCGATATCTCATCAGCTTGTTCAGGTATTAAAGATAAATTTGCTCTAGAGCGAACAAACCGACTTCCCCCCTAAAAGGGCAGCCAGAGTATATATTTGTCGAGTCGCGGCGTATAAACCGATAAGATATGAATAATAAGGAGGTGTGACGCAGAGTCCGACCTCGCAGAAGGTTTCTGCTGATCCAGACGCTCCAGCAGATCATCTCCGCTAATCGCTCCCTCGTCTCCGCATGCTAATAAGTGAAAATCAGCTGCTGTAGCGTTTTGTCAGAGTGAAAACCTGCAGACTGTCTGGGTCTGGATGGTGGTCTGCGGCGAGGAGAGGCGATCCCACTTTAGATGACGCTCTTATCCAAAGCAGGGAATTGTGGGAATCTTGAGGTTGTATTGTTCATTTATTTATTTTTATTTTTTTAGTTTTCATTATGGAGGTTGAAGCTTGGGAGTGTGTATGCTGTTGGAGCCGCTGGCCTGCAGCCTTTTGTTTTTTTTTGCAAAACCTGTTCCAAACCTGTTCCTGAAGTTCTTCTGACACAAACGAAACAGGTTTTCGGTTCTCACACTGCCCTAAAAAAAAACACATGTTCTCCAAATACCAGCCGCCATCTTGGTCTAGTCCAGTACTGACTAGAACTCACCTCGATTTCCACGAAGCACAAAGAGCCGGAGAACACACACAACTTGACTAAATGCTATAGAAACGCGACTAGGGTGTATAATAATAATAAAAATAATAATAGAGTTTATTTGTATAGCATTTATCAAAAAGGCAGTTACAAAGTGCTTCACGTAAAACTAAAAAAGAAGACTACTAACTAAACTACACAGAATAGCAAAAATCAAATCAGTAGACAGAATAAGACACAATAAAACAAAGCTTGACATGAATTGCTATGAGAATGCAATGAGAAATAAAACCGGTTCTAACAGGCGTTCCTGTCCTAACTCGTCTATTAATGCAAGAGTGTCACAGTGTTTACGTGGACTCTCCCCTCCCATTAATCACATTTTCTGATGTTTGGCTGTTTTTCTCTCCGCAGGATTCTCCTCGTGGCCGTCGCCATCTTCTCCTTATACTCTGTCCACCTGCTGCTGAAGACGGCCAACGAAGGAAGTGAGTTAATGCACAACAACACTGCATGTCCGTGTGTTCTGGGGGTGAAGAAGGGGGGGGGGGGGGGGGGAGATGAGACCGAGGTGAACGTGTCTCCAGAATCCAGTTGGTGTTTTAGCTATAATTAGGTCTATTTTATTAAAGAGGAGCGGTCCATCCATCGCTGCTTAGCTGGGGACGTTCAGATGTTCAGATGTTCAGATGTTCAGATGTTCAGATTCCAGGTTTTGTTCTAATCTGTAATCTTTCCGGTTCAAAGGGTCACTGGTTTACGAGCAGCTGGGTTACAAAGCCTTCGGGATGCCGGGGAAACTCGCCGCCTCCTGCTCCATCACCATGCAGAACATCGGAGGTGAGGAAACCCCCAGAATTTCTTTTCAGATCGGGCCAAAAAAAAAAAACGCCAAGAAATGCTTTCAAGTCGGCTCCAAAGCCTAGTTTTCTTATTTTCTACCCGCCTCTGTGTGAGCGTTACGTAACCGTGATTGAACTACTTTTCTAAATTTGTGGGCCGGTGTTTATTCCTCGAGCTGAAGAGCGTCCCTCTGTGTCTAAACTGGAGTGGATGAGGGGGGAAAAAAAAAGAAAGAAGGAAAACAGAAATCTTGGCTGAAGTGTGTTTCTGGAACGTAGCTTCCAGTAAAAACCTTGAGTCATTCTACAAGCTTGTGCAGAAACTTTTTTTTTTTTTCCTTGGAATAACTCGCCAATATTAGACCTCGCTATTTCTGTCCTGTCTCGCCGAGCTGCTTTTTTTTTTCATGGCTTTGAGAAAGTCATATAGACAGAAGTTTAAATACACCGACTTGTTTTATCTTTACAGCCATGTCAAGCTACCTCTACATCGTCAAGTACGAGCTGCCCATCGTCATCCAGGCCTTTCTGGGAGCCAGCAACGGGTAAGGGACTAGATCTTCTGTTCGGCTTCTGGTCTGAGCTGAGAAAAATGGACAAAAAAAAGTCTGGAAAAGTCTGGAAAATGTGTTTGGGCATTTCCAGGTGTGGAAGAGTCTGGGACAAAAAAAGTCGAGAAAATGTATGAAGCAAAGGTTGTTTTGTATACATTTCATTTCACGTTATATCACATATGTTCACATATCTCCAGCTATAGAGTGATATTATTATCAGGATGCATCATTTTAAACACCAGTGTTGGGGGTGTTGGAGTACTCAGATTACAGGTAACTTAACGTGTTTGATTTGCAATTCTTGTAATTATTAGTTAGTTATTAGTAGTTATTAGTTACTTTTCAAAACGGAACAGATTTCCATGAAACCTGGTGGACAGATCGGCTTCAGGCCAAGGAACAATTGATTTTGGCGTTGATCCTGATTTCTTGTTTTACCTGTTACTACAAAACTAACAGAGACAGAGACCCGTTGTCCCAGAGGATGTTTGCAGGGTCGAGAAAAATCAATTTAACTTAAAACTGAAGAGATAGGAGTGATGAGTTTGGGTGTAACGGCAAGCTGAAGAGCCAGATGACTTTCCAGGAGACTGCCTGAACACAAATCCAGTTTAGAAACGGAGGTGTGGAAACAGAGAGAGAGAGAGAGAGAGAGAGAGTCTGGCAGAGTCACTTGAGGTGAAGTGGCACATCAGGCAAAATGGCTGCCGCTTGTTTTTCAAGTGCCGAGCGTCGGGGAAGGTGAAGCGGCGTCTTTGTCCCTCTGGTGGAAGAGAGAGGGATGCTGGGGGATGAAGGGGAGGGGGGCTGAAGGGGAGGGGGGGATGGGGGATGGGGGGGTTTGGGGGACAGTTTCTCCGTCAAAGAGCCCTTTTAGAAGAAGAAGTGGTGCCGCATCGAGACGGAGCGCGGGATGAGCTCACTGTTTGAAACATTGATGTGGTTTTGGGCCTCGGGAGCCGCTTCACAGACCGGTTTCTGTCAGATTATAAAACACAGACGGTTTCTGTCAGATTATAAAACACAGACCGGTTTCGTCAGATTATAAAACACAGACCGGTTTCTGTCAGATTATAAAACACAGACCGGTTTCTGTCAGACTATAAAACACCGACTGCAAGGGAAGTGTCAGACCGGGAGCTGGAAGCAGCCGTTACCCCGGTGTAACGACAGATAATGACGATGCGAAGGAATTATGAGGGAATTTTTGACAGAAAGACGACTTAATGTGCATTTTTGGAGCTAATTTGTTCCCATAGGTTGTGGATTACTTGAACAGTTTGTTCAGTTTGGATAATGATGCATGTATGTACGATAAAAGCTAGATAGATGGATCATACATGTATAGACTGAGGTTATTATTGTAAAATAAAACTAAAAAATTTGGTGTTAAAAAGCGTTATGTCGTAAACTGAAATTCACACAAAAACGATCTTGTCTACAACTAACTAAACCAAAATAAAAACATAAAACATATGTCAAATGTTTTTTGTTTTCGTCTTTTTGTTTATGTTCAGGGTAAAAAAAGAGGAAACATTTGTGTGGAGATTTTTAAATCAAAACTAAACTAAAACTATTAAAGCCACACTGAAAACTGAGTAAAAAATAAAACCGAAATTTACATTAAAAAAACTATTAAAAAATCCCAAACTGTAAAAACCCTGGTACAGACAGAAAGATCGATGGATTACAAAGATGAAAAACTGCAAAAATTAATTGCGATGAATATAAAATGTTGAGTGATGATCAGTTACAGGAAAACCAATCAAAATGATTCATGGCAAATCTTTTAATTACATATTTAAGATTTCATTAGACAGTGACAGATTATAAAACACTAAATCATGTGAGGTTATACAGAGGAACTGCAAGAGTATTGAAGGAGGGAGACTTGGCACTTATTATTATTTATTATTATTATTATTATTACTATTATTAGCATCACTGACATTTTTTCTTCCGTCTCACTGTGTTTCAGAGAATGGTACGCTAATGGAGATTATCTGGTGCTGCTGGTGTCTGTCATCATTATCCTGCCGCTCTCACTCCTCAGAACCTTGGTAAGCAGTGTGTGTGTGTGTGTGTGTGTGTGTGTGTGTGTGTGTGTGTTGTGAAATCAGATGCTTGTGTAAATACTTGCGCAGGGGAGAGGCAGTGGGGTTGGTGACGCACTTGCATGTGCGCAAGAGTTGTAAATCTTGAAACACTCCCTCACTCGCCGTGAAGTGCTAAAACTTCTTTAAAAAAAAAAAAAAAAAAAGTGCATTCCAAAGCTTCAAAATAAAAGCCCCTCGTAAACACACACCGCTCACGTTTTCACATTTCGGGTCATAACTTTGTTTTTTGTTGCTTTTCCCCCTCAGGTTACCTGGGTTACACTAGTGGTTTCTCCTGCTCTGCATGGTGTTTTTCCTGATTGTGGTGAGTAAAACCTCTCCTCCCCTTCCTCAGTCCACACACACACACACACACACACACACACACACACACTCTCTCTCTCTCCCTTGTGTTGTGTGTTTCCGTCTCGTGTTTCCATGG